>NW_010174655.1:0-23138 GCF_000695765.1 Mesitornis unicolor | reverse complement strand
AGGGGGAGCTGTGCGCATGCGTGCTGCCGCACGGCACCTGCGACCTGGAGGGCGCCCCCTGCAGGTCCGTGGTGGGCGGGGATCCGTTACGGTATGAGGTCCATACGGGAGCCGGGTGTCCTGCACCGGGCGAGAATCCGTTACGGTATGGGGTCCATACGGGAGCCGGGTGTCCTGCACCGTGCGAGGCCCTCGCTGCGTGTCTGCGTCCCGGAAATACAAGGTGTGCTCAGAGACTTCCATTTCCCATGCTCCACTGCCAAAGGCCAGCAGGGGTTTTGCCCCCTTGGCAAGCAGGCAGGCTGCTTCCAGAGGAGACACCCCAAGGTGCTCATGGGCTGTGGCTTCTATACCATAAATGAGCACCCATTGCTTAGAATCATCAAGTCATAGAAACATTAGGGTTGGAAGAGACCTCTAAAATCATCAAGTTGAACTGTCAACTTGACACCACCATACCCACTAAAACATGTCCTGAAGTGAAACATGCACATGTTTTTTGAACACCTCCAGGGATGGTGACTCCACCACCGCCTTGGGCAGTGTTCCAGTGTTTGACTACTCTTTCAGTAAATACATTTTTCCTAATATCTAATCTAACCCTCCTCTGGTACAACTTGAGGTAATTTCCTCCTGTCTTATCACTTGTTACATGGGAGAAGAGACCAACACCCCCTCCGCCACCACTACACCCCCCTTTCAGGTAGTTGTGTAGAGCAGTAAGGTCTCCTCTCAGCTTCCACTTTTCCAAACTAAACAACCACACTTCCCTCAGCCGCTCCTCATAAAGCTTATTCTCCAGACTCTTCACCAGAAAATGTGACCATGTCCTCCCTCTATAGCACTTTTGGGTACTTTTCCTGGGGCTTCAGAAAAGGAGGTGCCTGGGGACTCTTGTGCTCCTGTCCCTCTTCACTGTCGGTGGTTGTAGATGAAAAAGGTGTCCAAATGCTGGCCGTCGCTGTGGTATTTGAGACCTACTTCATCTATTGAACTGCTGTCATTTCAATTTAGTTGTTTTTTTTTTAAAAAAAGCATCAGCAAGCAGAGAAATGGCTAACAGAACAAAGAGCCTTTATTCATCCCAATGGATTCAGTACCAAAAATGTGAGAGGGGGAAAAAAAGCAGACCCTATCTGAGACAGGATGAGAAAGTATTTCTTGGCAGAGTGCATTTCAAAGGCGGTTTGCAGTCATTGTCAGCAAATCTATGACAACATCTGGGCTGAAAGAGCAGAAGGACACATCAAAGCAGCCCCAGCAGATACAGAGAGTTTCAGCTAATGGAGGTTATCCAAGGTAAATGGCATTTGGCAATTTATTATATGTTGTTTTTAATAAGACTGCCATGACCATGTCTAGCGCTTCAGCCACAGCATTGTACCCCTGAACTAGAAAAGACAGACAGCTGCACTCACTCAAACGAGTGAGGATAAGAGGGGCTGGGAGCAGGTTTGACAGAGTCGGGCATTGTCTGCCTAAATCCCCCTCTGCCTTTGAATCCTTGCCTCCTTTGCTTCCCAGGTTTGGGTCTCTGATCTCCAGACTGTTTGCAATGCCTGAGAGCTGGAGGTGGCGAGCTGCTCGGCTGGTCGCTAATGAAGCATGCGGTGGAGTCTACCACACACAGGAGGGTTTCGTAAGCTCGGCACCTGTTCCAGATGAATGGAGTTGATGGCACAGGCTGGAAATGTGTCTATCTTCAGCCCAGCTTGAAATGTCTGAGGATTATCTCTATAAATCATGGATTCTCGCAAGTGCAGTGAGCAAAGCTCAGCTGGGTCCAGGTGTCCTGCAGACTTAGAGTGAATCTCTACTCTCGGGCCATGTATTTGCTGCCATGTGCACCAGCCAAGGCCAACAGTCCTTTTGAGGAGCTGACTGCACGTCCTCTGTAAGGAATCAGAAAGACAGAATTTAGGTCTTTTAAAACTGCATAAAAGGCTTTTACTCATAAGCATGGAATGGGGTTTGTCCTAGGGGGATTGCAGAAGGTTCCCAAAAAGCTTTCACGGACACCTGGTTGAGCTGTGACAAGTATAAACTGAATTAATTTATCAGGTATAGCAGATGTGGCTGTCCTTCCCTTTCTTCATATTTTTTTCTTTAACCTCACCAAATCACTGTCTGATTCAAGCTGAAATCTTCTAGACTATTTTATTTAAAAAATAGGGTTTTTTTTGTTTTGTTTTGATTTACTGGTTTAGTTTGAACCAAGGCCCCCAACAAATGGTCTCACTTTCATTGTGAAATCACATTTTGCCTCTAAAGTATGCAAGGATCACTTTGTTAGGGGTTGTAGTACCACTTTCAGAGCCGAAGAGTGATTGGTAAGCCTTGTCCCTGCATGCCCAGTCACACAGAGCTTAGGGCACTTATTTGGACAGGCGATGTGGAGATCCCCAACACCTGAGTAGAGGTTTGAACTAAGGTCCAACACGCCAGGTAAGAGCATCCTTACTCCTGAGCAGGTTTAGGGGAAAAATTTCTTGGTCATAGAATTCATATTGTATCAAGTATTTCACTATTCATTAGAGCAAGAACAATGACACATGGAGCTGTTAATTATTTTAAATAATTCAGTAGCTTACAAAATTAATTTGTCACATTTTGGTGATTCTGTTAATTATCTGTTAATCACTTTGATTGCAAAGAAGTCTGTCTTACTGATGTGAGACTACAGTACGGATACCTCCCACAAAACTGAAGATCCTCATCTGGAGACAGTCACCCCAGTCGCAGTATACACTCAGTGGAAAGAGAAACTTAGCAATCCTTGCCAGGAGCCTGGGGCAGCTGTCCTCCTAATTAGAGTGCTTAAACTTAGCTGTGGAGAAACTGAGATCTTCTTGAAAGACAGTGCCATTTTGCTCAGGCTCAGGATGCTGCACTGGGATCTGCTGTCACTCAGGTGCCGAGAAAATGATGTTGTATCCAAATACGCTGCAGAAGTGTCACAGCCTCATACATGAGGGTCATGAGACCCCTGTGCACAAGTTCATCCTGCTAAACACACTCAAAAACATTGCACACTAGAAGGCAGCAAGATCATTACTGACAAGTTTATTGTGCCTTAAAGCCAGGGTGAGCTACTGGAGTTTAATTCTTCAGCCCTTTGACAAGCCCTGCAGGACCTTCAGCCATCATGAGTGCCCCAGCAAGGGAGCCTCCCGACACTGGTAAAGGTTTGGAGGTTTGCAATGGAGCAGGACGAAGAAGTCTGAACCAAATTCTCAGTTCACACCATTACACTAAGCCTCTTGACTGTGCTAAATAGGAATTCTTTGGGTTGTTGGGTTTTTTTGGTGAAGTTCCTGGATCCACTGCTCTTTGTTGCAACCAAGGAAGAATGCTGGGAGAAGAAGAGAGAAAAGCTACCCAAATTTTTTTACAAAGCACAAGTAATGGTTCTTTTCTGTCCTGAGTTAGGGCTAAGGTGGATTTTCAAGGAAAGGTGTGCTCCAGGGACACCAGGAGGAGATGGTGGGACCAGCAGAGCCATGAGCCGGTGGGGCTGAGTTACCCCAGTAGCAATGGCTGCTTGGACCTGGGAGACCTCTTCTCTTCTTGGCTTGTCCTCCTGCCCCACAGCAATTCCCACACCCCGCTAACATCTGCTCACCCACCACTGCCTACCCAGGGGCCTCCACCAGCCCCCAGCCCTTCCCTTTGCAGGCCAGGTGCTCGTGGTGGCTGTGCCTCTCATTCTTGCTGAGCCTCCCCTGCTCTGTTTTCCTTGGTGAACGCTGCTCACATCTCCATGATTGATTGTGTTTGAGTTTGATCATGGAGCGTCCTGGGATGTTTGCATGAGGGGTGCTACATAAGCATAATTTGTGCTGTATTTTCTTTGCCTAACTGGAGCTTAAGCTTGGAGTTTAAGGTACTTTTGGCCCTTTAGTGAGACACTGTCCATCAACTTCAGTGCTTTCAGCTCCACAGCCTTCTCTGTTCACTATCAGTTAAAAAAATAAATTAAAAAAAATTAAAAATTGTGCTTTGATCCCTTATATCAATGATGCCTTTGAAATGCAGCCTGCGGGCAGAGACATAGCAGCCTTCCCCTCATACTGAACTAGATCTTTGCTGCCCATCCCTGACAAGTAGGGAGGCTCTTCCTATGAGCCCCAGGCTTGTCATCGGTCTGGGCAGAAACAAGGGTAAGTCTTGGTCCTGTGAGCAGATGCTCTGTTATTTAGAGCAGAGATGCTGAATCAAGAGACAGGAGGGAGACGATGGTAGCTCACCACCTGTGTGACTGTCCAGACAGGAAAGGTCTCCTCAGTCCTGAAACCCCAGAATTTTAGGGAAAAAAAAGTGTGGAAATTAACCCCAGGAAATTTGTACAGACTGAACCATCACTGGACCCAGCATGAAAACCTCTGCAGGTCACACATTTCCTCTCCAACTCTCCTCAAATGAATAAGGAGGGTATGATCTGAGCTGCAGGGAATTTTCACCATATTTGGTGGTTATATCCAAAGAACAAAATATTTTGGGATACAGGGCAAAGTACAATAAAGAACCAATTCAGTTTTCAGCGACACAGACTTTATTAATGCTACAAATTAATACCTACTGCTCCAAAATATTGACATTTCTTGTCCGCGCAGCCAGATTGCAGCATGGCAGACTAATGATGGGTTTTAATTTACAGGGGAGAATGGTCTTGTGATGAGCATGGACTCTCAGGAGTTGGATTTACTCTGTGGCGCTGACAAACTCCCTCTCCAGCCGTAGGCAAGTCCCTTAACCTCTGTATCCCCATACCTTGAGCAGGATAAAGGAGAGGTCCTGTTCTCCTCCTTCCTAGATTTCTTTCAGAGATAATTGTGAGGTTGCATTACAATAATGATCTGATGAGTTTAAAAATAACCAGAGTTCACAAAGATGTAAAATAGTTACTCTTCCTACAATACAAATTAAATGGCTCATTAGCAGATGAAGTGGGGATGAGATTACATGTGAAAAAAGATATAATTCATGTGTTTAAGTGTACATGTGCTTGGGCACGAAATGGTCTTAATTAGTCATGTTTATCTATAATTGCCTGACTTCCTGAAGCAGCTGTGGTGGCTGCATGTACAGCTCCTTGCTGAAATATTCCCCTTTTTGCATGGCATATAATGCGCTCCTTCTGTCTTTGCCAAAGAAAACCCTCACCTCCCCAACACCTGCATATCTGAATTAATTCCATTCTTGCTGTGTTGGATTTTGGGGGTGACCACTGGGTGGGTTTTTCCCCGCAAGCTGAGTGGGCAGTGCTCTCTGAGCTGCCCAGTCCAATTGACCTCTCTATGTGCACTAAAAGTGTTATTTGCTGTTTCCATTTATTCCCTTTCTATAATGATTATCAAGCATAAATTAAACATAATTCAAAACTCACAATGATCATTTCCATGAAACACTTTGCTGGGTGGCCCTTGAACTACTGTACAAAAATGTTGCATTTTTTTAGATAAAGAAATTGCTGTTTATTGGAACTGATCAAATACAGGAAGGAAATGGTCTATGCTTACTCATTCACATTCAGAAATATGAACTTTTCAAACTGTACTGGTGCATTTTTAGCTCATATGTTTGCAGCAAAGAGTCAGTTATATATTCAGGTGTAATATTTGGAAGTGACTGTGCTGATGAGCTGCAGGGACCACAGTTAAGAGTTCTGTATTTTTGACTGGCTAACTGGTACAGCCAGCCACATAACGTGAGCTGTGGCTATTTCAGTCAAATATAGAATTACAAATATTAAATGTAAAACTAAAAAATATACATACATATTAACCTGTGTTTTACTGGCTTGGTTAATTATGTAAGTGGTGGCTGGAAATGTGATTTGAATTTGTCCTGACCATAGTGACTATTGAAATGCTCTGTAGATAAAAAAATAATAATTACAAAAGATGTTCAAAGGGCATGTGGAACAGCCATTGCACTCAAGATTGTCACAGTGTTAATTTTGATGCTTACATTAGTAGATATTTTTTCAAATTATTTATTCAGGCTTTTTATCTATGCTCTTGCTGTTCAGTGAGCTGAACCTCCTACTCACTTCATCATACTCTTTCATCACAGGGCTGCCCCACATCTCAACCTTCCTCAGAAGAAACAAGGATGTCCAAGGCCATGGAGTTTATCAATGTGGTCATCAACCACAGGTGGCAGCTGAAAGACAAGAAGGGCAGAAAGACAGTAAGGTGAGAGGACACTTCAGCATGAAGAGCTCTCACATATGAGCTTACCACGAGGAGACACACAAAGCTCTACTGATGCCTGGGCTCTGGTTTATCACCATTTTTCCCAGCCAGGACTCCTTCCTTTAACTTCTGCAGGAGTTTTGGGGCATTTGCTTTGCTGTGTGTACCTATGGGCTCCCATCAGGTATAGAAGAACTGCCATTAGGATTAAACACTCCCAAACAGCAAATTAAACCTGAAGTTAGGGAGCTTATGCACCTCTCCAAGGCATCTCACAAGATTTTACTGTCAGGCATGAGAGGTTGGCAGGACCATTAGTGGTTCACTATGGTCTGGCCCAGTTTCCCAGCACAAAGTGGACCAGACTGGCGGCTCTCAGCTCTTGCTGAGGAAGCACATCCCAGTCTGCCAGGAACAGAGTATCTCCCAAAATACATCTGCTCATTATTATGGTAGGAGGAAGGTATGGGGGGTGGGGAACAGTGCAGGGGAGGGGGGATGTCACCCACAGCCTGAGGAGAAGGTGGGTGATGAAGGTTGTGCTCCTGCTGCCTGGACTCTGCCTCTTCTGAGAATAAACAACATTTCCCCCCCAGCTTTAAGTTTAGTGAAAAATAAAACTAAAGCCAAATCTTAGTGTCTTAACTAAATCAGAACATTTAGCAGCTTCACTTAAAGAAACAGGATTCTTTTCACAAATGTTTATTTGTACAGTTCAAACAAGCTGGTTTTTTTTTAATATAAGCCCACCACAGATGTGCAACTCAGCCCAATCTCTGTTGACACCATTCAGAGGTTAGGGAAAAAGAAATACATGAGAAGCATGTTCTGCCATTTTGCTGGAAAAAAGACCTTTGTTTGGGCTGTTAATTTAATGTAGGCTCCAAAGAATTGTCAAAGCAGATCTTAACTCTGGTGTGGGGAGACAAGCAAGACCCAGTGACATGATGGAAGATGCTGTGCTGTGTGCCCTTCCTCCAAGGAGCATGGGGCACACAGTTCCCCTCCTGGCAGAGCAGCATTTTTTGCACACTGGGGAGAGCTCACTCCCCTCCAAGATGTCAGAATTGCTGGGGCTTTGAACTCCACTTCAAAGCTGAGGCTGGAGCAAGGTAAATATTTGTCAGAGTCAATTAACTCTCCGCATCACCTCAACGGTCATCTGTATGAGATGGCTGGAGGGGTTTCGGCAGGCACAGAGGGGAGCCTTGTTGCTGAACCACTTCAGGCAGCAGGCAGACACAAAACACTGTGGTGAGGAGACCTGGAGGTTTTCCCCCTTAGCACGGTCTATGAACCCATGAAGACATCTCATCCTTTCCACTGCTGGAGCAGGCAGTAAGGAAGGTCCTGGCCTTGTCTGGAGAGAACGGAAGAGGACCAGCCCTGCTCCAAACATTGCTGTGTGGCTTTATAACCACTTCATTCACACCAGGTACTGCAGATGGGCATCAGCTGTTCTCAGGGGCTGAGAGCTTATTGTGTCTCCCATCTGCTATGGCAGATTAATGGTGGGCATTGCGAGCCACCCATGCCAGAAGACATACCATCGTGTAACACTGCCATGAATTTATCAAGTTCCAGTTTCTGACACCCCGCCAACCCACTTCCAGGGGTCCAAGGTGTTGGTTTTGGAAAAAGGGCTTTGCTGGGTCCCTCCATCCCTGGTGTCTGTACTGCAGCAGCCAGTGGGGGATGGGGAAATGAGGACTCCCAGCAGCTAGCCCCAGCCACCAAACCACCCACCAGTGCTCCTAGGATTCCATCAGTGCTCCCAGGCTTCTTCTTTTTTATCAGCACAGCATGAAAATACCAGCTTAAATGAGAAAAAAGGAAGGGAAAACCTAGAAACAGCTGAGCACCAGATGAGAAGGATGCAGAAGGATGGGGCTAGGCTTGTTCCTTACCCCCCAGCTCAAAACTGACCCAGCAGTCCCACTGCTCAGACATGGACCCTGGGGCAATGCCACCCTCCCCTTCTTTCTGCTGGATGTTGACAAGCCCAAAAGAAAGCACTGGGTCTGTAACTGAGTCCAGCTGGGAACAGTGTGCAGCCCCTGGGGGTATCTTTCCCCTTGGTGCTGGGAAGATGCTGGGGGAGGCTCTAGGGGTGCCCCTGTCCTGGTGCCTGGGGAGGGGTGCTCCCACAGGGCTTTCACCTCCCCTGGTTTCAAGGCAGGGAAAGCTGGGTGTGGAGGGCCAGACCGCCCTGGCGGGCTCGGCTCAACAGCAACACATGGGCAGCAGATGGGACCCTGGGGTAAAACCAGGATCCCAGTCTGCCGGGGAAGTGGAGCAGGGAGAGGGATGTGCCAAAGGCAACAGCTGTCTCAGTGAGCTCAGTGTTTGCTGTCCTGCGAGACGCCAGCCACGGGGCAGATGGGCTCTGTCCTTTCCTTCACTGAGCACCTCCCTGCGACCTGCCAAGTGCCTTTGCGGGAGCTGGCACCAGGACATCTGTTACCAAAATGAAAGCTGAATTGTACCAGGCTCGCCCATGCAGGATACTTACATCTTGCTAGCAGCAAGTGAGGAGGAAAAGGCAGCATGAGGAGGAAAAGGCAGCACAAACCTTATCAGATGTGGTCCTTCACCACAAGCCCAGGTCCCTGTTGGACATGTGCTGCAGGTACTGGTGTGTGCTCAGCTCCACTGCTGTTTCCTCCCCATCACTTGTGGCACATAGGCAAGGTCACACTAGCATGAATGTGTTGGGACAAGCCACTGTCAGACCTCAGTGTTGCTGTGTGGACACAGCCCAAGTGATGGACAGAGCTGCTGATGAGCTGAAGGAATCCCCCACCCTGCTTTTACGTTCTTGGAACAACAAAATTCATCACTCGTGGCAGATGTGGCGTCTGAGTGAGTTTGGGAACTGCAGCTCCTCGCAGCATCTGTCACAGGCTGAGCCCAGGGAGCTCCTTTCTTTATATCACCTGGCAAATGCTTTTGCAATTAGAGCTCTTGATTTACATTTCTTTATACCTCACATATGTGCTTGGCTCAGCCTTGGGTTAGCAATCCAAAAAGCAGGAGGTTTGGATGGTCAAGTGCCTGCAGGCCCCCAACATGCACATTTTGCTGTAATAAGTGTGGAGTCCAAGGCAGAGGAGGAGCAGATGACCTCGGTAAGCCTGGCAAAAGGCAGCAGTGATGATATGTTTATGGGCTCTGCAACCCCTGCCTGCTGTGCCAGAGCAGGGGCTGCACAAGCTGTGTTTGCAGGACAGCATGGTCTTCCTTAGGTGAGGGCTAAGGAAATAAAGCACATCCCAAGATACTCAATTTCTGCTTTTCCAGCCTTTGTCCAGCTTTTTTTTAAGCAAAATGGTTCTTGCAAACATCTGAGCCTCCATGGTTGAACCTGAGAAATGTCATGTCTAGGCAGAGAGAAATCTGGTGGTTTGGATCCAGCCATCTGGATGTGGGAAAGCTTAGAGGTCCCACGAGAAAAGGGAGATTTCTTGGCAAAGATTCACAATAAATCTTCACGGGAGAGTGGAAGAGTGAAAATACAAAGTGTCCATCAAGCTGCTGCCATTCTGCTGGCAGAAGCCAGGAAGCTCCAAGATGTGCAGGTACAGTGAGAGATTTTAAAATTGAGCAAAAATACTCGGGGCTCCTTTCAGCTTCAATGCCAGAAATGTTGCAGAAATCCTGCGTGGTCCTGCTCTGCTCACCTGGAAGGGCAGGACCAGCTCTGATGTGGTGCTGGTCATGGGCAACCCTCAAAGCCCTCTGGTAGATTGGCATGATAGTACAGATGGAGAAGTGCATATGGACAGTGGTTTGCCCAGTGTCATTTAGGAGACCAAAAGCTTCAGGATTTCACCCCTGTCTCACCCGTTAGGTGCTATCTCTGCTACAGAACTGCTGGCCTCCTTGGGGAGCCCCATAAGAGCTGAGCCACTGCCATTGCTCAGCCTTCTGAGGAGACTTTAATACACTGAGCGCCCATATGGGCGTGTCTTTCCTGCCCAGAGCCTCCTCGTCCTCTCCAGATGCCCCTGGGAGCTCCTGTGCTGTGTCTTTCCCTCTGCACCACCTTCCTGTGCTCAACAGAGCCTGCTTTTAAAACTGGCCAGGTGTTTGTTGGGTGATCACCACCCACCTGAGCCACGTCCTCCTCTCTGCTTCACGTGCCCCACACAGACCCTGGGGAGAAGCAGCACCTTCAGGAGACCCTGTCACAACATCCCAAGGAAGGACAAATCACTGCAAACATCCCTCTCTTCCTTCAGAGCTGGGGAGCAGAAGCAGCATCTCTTTTACAGAATCACAAAATCACAGAATATTAGCAGTTGGAAGGGACCTCGAAAGGTTGTCTGGTCCAAACCCCCTGCCAGAGCAGGATCACCCAGACCAGGTCACACAGGAACGTGTCCAGGTGGGTTTTGAATGTCTCCAGAGAAGGAGACTCCACAACCTCTCTGGGCAGCCTGTTCCAGTGCTCTGTCACCCTCATAATAAAAAAGTTTTTCCTTATGTTCACATGGAACCTCCTATGCTCCAGCTTGCACCCATTGCCCCTTGTCCTATCATTTGCCATCAGAGAGAAGAGACTGGCTCCTTCCTCCTGACACTCATCCTTTACATATTTATAAACATTAATGAGGTTACCTCTCAGTCTCCTCTTTTCCAAGCTAAAGAGACCAAGTTCCCTCAGCCACTCCTCATAAGGGAGATGCTCCACTCTCCTTTTAGCCCCACCATTATTTAATCTGAGTCAAACAAAGAGCAGCAGCACTTTTCTGCATGAAGAACATGTTGCAGCTGGAGACAGTGAACTGGTGGAAATGGTTGGAGGGTGTTTGCTGGTGCCACAGTGGTGACCCGGACACGTGAGCACTGGAGCCACCCCCAAGAAGAGGAGCAATGGGAACAAGACCTCCCTGTGCAGCTGTGACAAACCTGCCTGTGAACTGGTGCCAGGTGCTCAGTTTCTATCTTAATTTTGGTCTTGGGAAAAAAGTGAACAGACTGAACACACAGGGGCTGCAGTCAAGCCACGGCACACACCCGTCCAAGCAAGCAAATTAGATGGTGAGGCTGCCAGGGTGTCCTGACTTCACTTCGATGGGTCTGGGCTTTTAGGGCTGTGATCCACTAGCCCTTGACCAGCAGCTGATCCAGTCCTTTGCCAGAGCTGCAGCATTTCCTGACCATTACACAGGTAGTGCTTACGGGGTCAGATGCCAAGGGAAGAAATTATCTTGACTCGCCCCAGATTATGCCTTTTGTGCAGGCTGCTTTTGCCCCATGGGGGTGGTGGGCACGGTGTCGCTGTGGGGTTGAGGGTCTCAGTACCCAGCCTGGGTGCAGCTGGCGAGAAGGTCACAGCTGTTGTTTGGCTCCCAGGTTTGGGTCTATCTTGATCTCAGCTGACTCCTGGTGCAATGGGCCCCTCTTTCCATTGGCCTGTGAGGTTCTTCTTGCCTTGGCAGAGTGCAGCGAAACCATCATGCACCTATGTGCTGTGTTAAAAAACAAATTGTTAGCAAATAGCAAATTAACTATCTTCTGAATTGTGCTGAGAGGATCTTCCGTGCTATTTGTTAAGTAGATTTCTAAACTTAGCTTAGTTACTGTAAAAATATCTTTGCGAGAAACTACCATCTGCAGCACTGAACTTCAGAGACATTTATTTCTGGAGCCAGTGGAAAAATTTCTCACCTTTCGAAGGCTCCAATTATACCTCGGTGCTGCCTGGAGCCAGTGGCCTGTGCAACTCCCTTGCAGACATCCGTGAGTTGCTGCTGGGGATCACAGCTCTGATGGTGCCACAGGGGACAGGGGGAGAGGTACCCGCCTATTGACCTAGAAGATCATTAGTCTTGATGGACACCTTAGTTGATACCCCAAAACAAGTGGTTTTCACTTTGCATCACAAAGACATTAGTTCTGCTGGGGTTTCAGCCATGGTTGCCGCTAGCATTAGGGAGTTCCAGGATCAGGCTCCTATCAGGACCTGGCCAATTGCACCAGGAGCAAATTGCAGTTCGCTGAGCTGGCGTCATGCCTAGGTGGCCTTTGGCTAGTGGGTCACAGCCAGGCTGTGGGCAAGGCTGCTCTGTGACACCCCACTGAGCCCAGCCTGGGTGGTCAGACCCATATGTGCAGGCTCCTGCCCATGTTCTTGCAGCTGGCTCCCCGCAACATCACTATATAAGAAGTGGGAAAGGGGGGGCGGTTTCATCTTTATTTTTAGTTTTCCTCATGTCCTAGAAAATATGCAAGCGTAAACAGTGGGTTATGAGAGGACACTGCACCTAATGCAGAGGCTGGCACTGGGCATTGTATGAAAGGCTCCAGGACCATGGGCTCAACCACAGAGAATCCAACTGCCTGTCCCTGCTGGTGGAGGAGCCTGGTCCTGGCACAGGAACAATCCTGTGGATGGATTTTCCAGCAAGATCCATGGATTGCAAACAGTCCTACAAATCAGAGAGGTGTTCAATGTCTTTGTGATTGGAAAGAGCAGGAGGGAGTAGTGAAGCATCTTGTGTTTTTTAGTGGAGATGCCCTAAATCCCAGAGTTTGGGCTAGGCTTTAGAAGGCACATGCTGCCACTGTGTTAGCCTGCTGTTGTAGGCAGGCTGTGACACCTTTAGTAGTTGAGATAAAGGCTGGAGAAGACTTGGTCCTTTCCAACCCATCCTGCTGATCTCTCCGCTGTGGTCCATGCTCCCATGGCTGCACATTCAGGGTCACACACGTGGTACCCTCGGCGTGAGCTGTGCCTCATCACTGGCTCAAGCGCTCCTCCTTCTCCTCTTCCCCCGAATCACAGCCCCAGCAGAGGTGAAGTGTTATTCTGCGAGAGGCTGGCAGTGTGCGGTCTTGGCTGCACTGCTGCTGCCAGCTGGCCATGAGCAGCAGAAACACTGCCCAGGAGACACAATTGCTGCCCAAGTGGGTGAGAAGGCAGTCTCCAAGAGGAGGATTCAGCATGGGCCTGGGGTTAGGAAAAAAACTGGTAGAAATCAATAACTGACCCCTTAATAAATAATTCTGCAAGCTCTAGCAAATGCACATGTGCTATCTTGCTCCAAAGGTCCTGTAAAGCCCTAATTGTTGCAGTCTGTGGCCCAGCTTCCAGCTGTTGGAGGAGATGCAGATCTCCAGCTGGAAGGTTTGCTCTGGTCTCCCACCCTCTGGCTGGTGGGTCTACTGTGCTCCCACTGCCCGCATACCCAGTACTATAGGTGCAAAGTATACCACTACATGGTTTGTCTTGTGCCATGTCCATCACCAAGTCCATCCCGTTAATGCATGCAACAGGATCTCCCTCATAGACCTGAAAGCTAAATTAGTGAGACTCATTTATTGGTGATCTTAGCTGTCCATGCTCAATTTTGCCTCCTTACTGGTGTGAGTGTACTGCATGGGGAAAGAAGGTTCCTGGGTGTGGAGAAGACCTGTTGGGCACAGCAAGGAAAAGTGACGTGAACATGCATTGCACCTTGGTTTTTTTTATTTATCTCTTTTTTATTCCCCCTAATGCTCATTAAAATGAGAATTTGCCAGCACTGATGCTGTATCCAGCTGAATGCGTGTGCTTCTTGGCTCCCAGCAAGGTCCTCGCTGCAGATACCGTGTGCTTTGGCAGTCAGGCCAGTCTGGCCTGCAGGATATTACGTCTGGCAGGGACACAAGCCCCTTCCGGTTCCTGGAATTTGGATTGTCTCGTGGAGTGCTGATTAAGCAGTGCTTTCAGTCTCCACCAAGACAAAACCCTTGCCTTGTCTCTGCACAAAGGCTTGGTATGGCTCGGCTGCTGCGTGGCAGCAGGACCTGTAATGGGTTTGCCCTCCCCAAGCCCCAGGGAAACACAAAATTCTCCAATGCAAAGCTTTGCAGCTTTCGGTGCTGGACAAGCATTTGCTGCTCAGGGCTCTGTCTTCTGTGAAATAATAAATAATTGAAAAGACCCTGCCCATTAAAACAGCCTCAGTGTCCTTCCTACCTTGCTGAGCACTTGACGGCAGCTGCTCCTCCCAGTCTGCCCAGCTGAGATCACTGCTGTGTCCCCCCATCTGGCTTTCTAATCCACTGGGAATGAAACTGCCTTTCCCAGCCCTGCTAATGAGAGATTTGATAGCTGAGTTAAGTAGATGGAGGCAGCCCCGGCATGTGCTGTCCCGGTGTGGTACGAAGGAAGGGCTGTCCTGCCACTGGCTTCTGGAGCTGGCACTCACCTCTGCATAGGGGTGAACATAAAATAGGAGTGTTGGTAGGACTGGCAAACTGGGGATGGGGCTTTGCCCAGCACCTGCAGAGAGGTGGTTGGTGTTTTGGGGTGGTCTCATGCTGAGAAGGTGAAGTTGAGTCATTTGGACCCTCTGCAACAGGCAGCCTGGAAAGCTGGTGGGCTTTGGGAGCCACCCTGACACCCTGGTGTGCCCAGCACCATCATCCACAGCATGGCATGGCCCCCAGCAATGTGTCCCACCCTGCCGGTTCATGGGGTGCTGCTGCTCTCTGCACTGAGGGGTCCCCTCTTGCAGCGCAGCAGTGGGGCCAGACATGCCTTCCCTGTCTCCTTGCTGGCACAATCACCATCCCACCTGCTGGGTGGAGAGTGGATGGAAACATCCTTCCAGCACATGTCTCCAGCTTCCTCTCTGCACCCGCAGCATCTTGAGTTGGTTTACAAGAGAGCAGATGCCAGAAAAAATATATACAGGGAATATATATATACATATATAGCAGCAGAGTTTCGCAGCAGGGTGAGGCTGCATTGCTATAGCACAGCAGCATCTGGGCATTATCCCTGTTCCATGCTTGGGTCTGCTCCTCCTTGAGCTCCTGGTCGGCTTCTGTTGCACTGTGTGTCTCGGGGTCTGTGGATGCAGCCGGCCAGGCTCTGGGATGTGCCCTCAGTTCTGGCACGGGGCAGGAGTTGCATGGCCAGGATTCTAGATTCCTGTCCCAGTCAAAACAATAAGGATGAGA
Source organism: Mesitornis unicolor (assembly GCF_000695765.1). NCBI lineage: Eukaryota > Metazoa > Chordata > Aves > Mesitornithiformes > Mesitornithidae > Mesitornis > Mesitornis unicolor. The sequence goes on along the minus strand of NW_010174655.1, from coordinate 7,986 downwards.
AGCAATGATGGGCTGCTGCTGTAGGCCTGCCTTCACCTCTCCTCGTCCTCTGCATCCTCCTTGTCTGAGCAGCATGTTCCCCCGGGCACACTTCAGTCTCAGCTCCATGCCTCTGTCTCCATGCCTCTCACCAGCTCAGGAGAGAGAGTCTGGCCTCGGTGCTCCCCTTCATGCTACCAAAAAGCCAAATCTTGGCTCCAAACCTCCCTGTGTTCTGGTGAACGTTGGTGAGGTGTGGAGTGAGCACCTTGCTTTACCTGGGGTACCATGACAGGGGGACAATGGCAGCAAGCCCTGCTGTGGCTCACAGGCAGACGCTCGCACTGGCTTCAAGCGTGGTGGGAGGAAGAGGAGATGTAACAGGCATCACAAGCAGCTTCTTCAGCCTGCCAGGCTTGCATTTTTGTGATAATTCAGCAAGCTCCGGGCATTGTGACCACTGGGATGTTATGGGGAAACATACTCGATGCTGTAGGATTATCTACAGCTTTCAGATTCTGCAGCCATTTCCCCTCCCTGGAGACAGAAACCTGGGGGAGCACAGTCCGCAGAGGAAGGGCTCTTTTCCCTGATGAGATGTCCCTGGCCAGGCATTGCCAGCACAGGTTATACAGGGGATACAGGCAGAGCCCCTGTGGGCTGTGGCAGACCCCAGTCCTTGGGTAACTCACTCAGCAAGTGGCTTCATTTCTAATGGGGAGAGCTGCTGGCCCAGGGACATACATGGTCACCAGGTCCCCTCCCAGCCACCTCCGGCAAAGGACATCTCTGCCATCTGCTCAGCTCACACCAAAGCAGGGTGACCCTCAGGGCTCCTGGGGCAAAACCCCCTCCACATCCCTCCCCGACCTGGATTCGCTTCCCTAGACACAGCTCCCAGCGAGACCCCAGCCTGGGTGGGATGAACGGGGCAGAGACAACTGGGAATCGTGTAGGTAGCTCATTAAAAACCCCAGCCAGCAGCCGACAGCAGTCCCTATGCCCCCTGCAGAAGCGAGCAGGGCTCTCCTGCCGTCCCCCCGCCGGCCCCGCGCACGGCTCAACGTGCCTGCGTGCGCGCCCGTGCGCGCCGATGCATCCAGCAGCCTATAAATCTCCTAGCAGGGCTCCTTCTGAACTTCAGGACATTCCCCGGGGGAAGAGTTAAGATGCAACTTTTGCGTCAGATGCGGCGGCGGGCTGCCCGGCGGGGCTAGGAGAAGCCTCTCCCCTGCAGCTGCCCCAGCAGGTTGTTTGCAAAGGTCAATCCCACCGGCTGCAGCCACCGCCGCCGGGCTTGGCTGCTCTTGGCTCAGTCCTCAAGGTACGTAGTCGGGGAAACATCCTCCCCGCTGCTCCGGGAAAGGGCTGGCAGGGATGTGAGGAGGTGTATCGGCTCACAGATGAGGGGATATTCCAGCATTTTTATACTTTTTTTTTAATTATTCCGGTTTTGCGGTGGTTTATTTTTCTTTCCCCGAGTCTTTAGGATTTCTCGCCGATGCTTTTAAATCTTGCCGTGCATTTCTTTATCTGTGTGAGATTTCCATTTGTGCTGGGGATTCACTCAACGCAAATGCCTGAGAAGTTACAGGGCAAGTGTCTGCAGCGAATATCTCAGCATGCTCCTAATTTGCCCCTGCCTGGCAGGTATGTGCAATAAATGAAAAAATGAGGGAGATTTTGTATGATTTTTTTTTTAAAGAAACAAAAAGAAAACCAGTTCCCTGGCTATCTATGCTAGTCTTGGGGAATTTGCTGTGATAAATGAGGTTATCAAAGAGATTAATTTTTTTAAAGTCATTATTAAAAGAAAAAACCTAAAACTATAAAAAGGGAAATTAATTTCCATCTTTTTTGGGGAATTGGTGTTTGCAAACCTGAGCGGTGCCTGTGTTGCTTCTCTCCTAGATCCACACACCAGCAGCAGGGACCAGTGATCCACCCTGTCTTTACTTAATTCTGTGCGGGAGCAGAAAGTCACTGATCGACCCCACTGGCCGGGCTAGCATGACTGTGCTCAACTTGCACCTGTACCTCACCGCCTTGGGCTTCTGGATGACACATCAGGGCAGCTCCTTCCTGCTGCCCAATGCCACCGAGGTCCTGTCTCCCTCCGGGGACAGAGCTGTGGGCCTGCTGTGGGGCGTGGGGGTTCCCCGGGGCCGTCGGAAGCGATACCTCTCCCACGGTGACATGAGCATGATTTTGGACTATCACAACCAAGTGCGGGCAGAGGTGTCTCCCCCCGCTGCCAACATGGAGTATATGGTGAGTCGGACTCCGGCAGGGTGGTTTTGGGTCCACTGCTCTTGGCTGCTGCAGTGGGGTCGAGGGGCTCACTCATGATGTGGGTACCCAGCCTGGTAGGGACGGGGTACCCACACATTGGGATGTCACGGTGCTGCCCCTGGTTTGCAGCTGAATGCTTGCCCTGGGGGACGTTTCATGTCCCTGCTGCAGGGCAGACCCATGCAGCCTCTGTGCGCAAGGGATAGAGTCCCAGCGGGGTGACACCACTGGTCCTGTGCCTGGGACAGCAGCTTGCCGGCTGCGGGATGGCAGGATCTATCCAGCCGAGCTGCAGTAGGGGAAGGGAAGTGGCTACAAGCATGAAAAACTCGGGTTCCAACCAAAAGCCCAGGAGGGAGCCTCTCCCACTCCACCCAGGAGGGGCTGCCCTGTTCCAAGCTCCAGGGTCCCTTGAGAGCGTGCCCAGGGATGCCAGCCCCTAGGAAAAGAAACATGCAGGAGTGGCTCAGAGAGCAGCTGCACAGCCACACGAGGTTGGGCACCTTCTCTGCACCAAGACCACCCTGGGCAGAGCTTTCCTCAGGTTGCTTCCTCTCTGTCTGGAGCTCCTAACCCATCCCTAAAGGGAGGAGAAATGGGGAGCTACCAAGAGGAGGGATTTTCAGCCGGCAGAAAGTGGGACTCTTGGGGCAGGAGATGCCATGTACTGCTTTGCTCCCAGGGAAGGGAGCTCCGATGGAGCAGCTGAGTGGTCCCTGAATGCTGGTTTGGGAGAGACAGGCAGCTGCCTCACTTGCTGGGTACCAGAGCAGGTCAGACATGCCCGGGAGCATCCTGCGCTGCTTCTTACTTGGCCTAAATTCCTGCCTTCCAAAATAACTCTTCCAGGCATCTCCCCAGTGCAGTTCAGGATGGGTGAGGAACCTTTAAATAATGCATGAAGGAAGTAGCTGTCCTCACCAGTCAGTCTGCGGCCAGGGCTGGGGATGGTTGTGAGCAGCAGCAGCAGCAGCAGCGCAGGGCTGTGGGGTTTCATCCTTCTGCAGAAGGAGCTCATTCCCAGAGGGAATCACACACACACAGGGCTTGCACTGCATCAGGACACCCATACTCTGCCTGGGCAGCAGGCATTGAACATGCCCAGGAGCTGTGGTGGGCAGCTGGGGTGGTTCATTGCTCCTGGACACACTACCATGCTTCCCCTGGGCTTTTTCCAGCCTGACGTGTGAGTCATGTTTTTTGGACATCCATGGGTGCTCAGAAAGTGCCCTGAACCCAAAGGGGTGGGTTTCTCCTCTTCCTTCCTCTGGGCAGCCAGAATCCCTGCCTGCCTTTTTCCTTTTCTCCTGGCCAGGTGTGGGATGAGCGGCTGGCCAGGGCAGCGGAGGCCTGGGCTGCGCACTGCCTGTGGGACCACGGGCCCCCCCAGCTGATGAAATACATGGGGCAGAACCTCTCCATCCACTCAGGCAGGTAAGTTTCCTGTGGGTAGAGCTGGCTCCTTGGGGACCCCCTGTACTCCACGATGCTGGAGGAGGAGGAGGAGCAGCAGCAGCCCCTCAGTCAAGAGAGGTGTCTCTCAGGTGTCTCCAGTGAGGGCCAGGTCTTCTGGCCTTGGGCACAAGTGGCCTTGGCACAAGGACGTCATTGCCCTGTTCCAGCCTGCTTCTCTCCTCACTTCCCTCAACATGGAGCTTTCCTCCCACTCCTCCCCCTTGCCCATGACCTCTGAGGCCCACCTTACACATGGTACCTTTTGCAGGTATCGCTCCATTGTGGACATGGTGAAGTCATGGCACCAGGAGAAGCAGCACTACTCCTTCCCCCATCCCCATGAGTGCAACCCTCGCTGCCCCTCCAAATGCAGCAGCTCTGTCTGCAGCCACTACACGCAGGTGAGCACCACAGCCCCCTGCATCCTTCCTTAACTCCCCACAGCCCCCTGGTACACAGCTACAAACTGGAGGGCAGCTCAGAGCACGTTGGGCTGCCGCAGTGCCCGGTGCAGCCAGCAGCCACTCTCCCTGGCCCTTCTCTCCATGCTGCCAGGATCTGATCCCAGAGGCAGCTGCCTCCTTCAAATCAGGCAGTGGGGCTGACAGAGGGGGGCAGGCAGCCAGCAGCGATGCTCTCCCACCCTGGTCCCTTGCAGGAATTGTGCTGCTTGCATGGAGGTCCCAGGGGCTTCCAGCCCACTGAAGCAAAGCTGGGACCTTCTAGCCAGCTGGATAGGAGGTTTTCACTTTTTCTAAAGTTGTTTTTTTCCCCCCTGCTTTGATCTTTTTCTCCTCTTCTTGCACCTCAAAGAGGGTGAAGTGAAAAAAAAATCCCCTTTGTGCTTTTGCCAAATGTGAATCCTCTCCTCTGTGATGGAGTGGCTTTATAGCACCCAGCTGTGCTCAGCTCCCCAGGAGTGCAGCTGCTTCATCCCCTGGCACATCCACCATCACCCTGGCTGGCACAAGGTGGAAAACCTCCCTCAGCTACCTGCCTAGTGATAAAACTGTGCCAACCCCTAGTTACTTCCTCTGCATGGTTCCAAGCTTTCCTAGAGCATCTGCATCCCCGTAGGGATGCTTGGGGATGCTCCAGGTTGCAGATGGGCAAAATACATTTTTTTAAGGAAGAATTTCAGCCTGGAGAGGCTTTAGGAGAAGATGCTGGTTCTGTTTCACCTGCCTGTGTGCAGGGTAACCTGCCAGTGATGATTCAGGGTGAGGTTTGGGAACTGATTTGGGTTAAGTCAGAGAAGTGACCCAGACTTTGCTGCTCATTTAAGTGAGCTTGGCAAGGCAGCCCCTTGCAGGGCAGCACAGGCTGCAGGCAGAAGAGGAACAGTGAGAAATCACCTCTGGTGACAAACCCCTGCCCATGATGGGCACAGCAACTAGCCTGAGCAACTTGGGTGGGCAAATTGGGATGCAGTTCGCTGGTGGGATGGAGCCCTGTGCTGGGTACCCAGGATGATCGGCTGTGGGACGCCTGGGTGGGCGGTCACCAACAGCGCTGTCTTCTGTTCCGACGCAGATGGTGTGGGCATCCTCCAGCCGCCTGGGCTGCGCCCTCAGTGCCTGCACCAACGTGCGGGTTTGGGGCAGCACATGGCGACATGCTGTCCTCCTCGTCTGCAACTACGCCATCAAGTAAGTGCCCCCGCGCCATCCTCCTGCCTCGCCAGCTGCTCTGGTGTCAGTGGAGAGGCAATGGTACTCAGAGATTATGGTCTCTTCTCTTTTTAGGGGCAACTGGCTGGGAGAAGCACCGTACAAGGCGGGGCAGCCGTGCTCAGCCTGCCCCCCTGCCTACGGCGGAGGCTGCTCCAACAACATGTGCTTCACCGGACTCAAATCCAACCAAGTCAGCTGGTTCTAGGGCTGCAGCCCAGTGAGGAAGCCCCCAGGGGTGGAGATGGGGTGAACCAGAATTATTTATAACACTGTGTGTCCCCCCAGCTGCTTTGGCTGTCTCTCAGCCCCCTCCCTGCACCATGTTAGGTGGCTCACAGCAGCCCTGCTTCCCAACCTGCTTCACTCCAGAGCCACATAGAAAATGGCTTTTTTATCACACTTCCTCCGACCACTCTTGCATTGTCCAGCTGCTTCCCACGTTCGGGGAAATTGGGATTGTTCTGGTCCTCATTTCCCAAAATAGTGGTGGTTTGGAGGTGTGTGGAGGCTGGCATGGTCCATCAGGGGGCTTTCTCCACTGCCCACTGCCTGTGCTAAGGCAGTGGCCAGTGGTGTGAGTGAATACCAAGATGTTCCCCTCACAGCAGGTGTCTGGAGAAGTGAGGAACCCTGATCATGCCCCCCTGCTCCATGGCTGTCCCTCTGGCCATAGGGCCCCCAGCTCTGAGCCCCCCAATAAAGCAGCCTGGAGACCCCTGTGTTCATGTTGGTCCTCCCTCTCTCGCGACCCGGAGCCTCGGGGTAACACCGAGCTCTGCTTCTGGGGGTAAAGACCCAAGGAGTGCAGAAGCCCTCAGTGGGGCCACAGGCCATGGCCGCAGGAGTTGCCTGGGCGCTTTGCTCCATCGTGTGGGAGAAGCCAGCACTGCTGGGACACCTGGTGAGAATGATACTGGAGCCACAAGCCCCTTGTCCCCCCCAAGGCTGCCTCATGCCACCCCACTGCCCTGCATCACCCCCAGTGCTGCTGAGCACTCCATTCTCTGCATCCCCTCCCTTTCTAGGACTTCCCAGCACTCAGCAAGCTCAGGGGGTCCCCAGATTCGCAGTCTTTGGGTGTGAGCCCCCAGCTATGGATTCCCACACAGCAGCCCATTGCATTTCAGTAGTCCCCTCCCTGCTTGCCTTTCTGTCTGCTCCCTTGGGATGCCTTTTCCCAGCCAAAGGAGCAGATGTGCCTGATTTTCTCCCCTTGAGGCTGCAGGGTTTCAATAACTGGGATGCTAGGAGGTCCTGGGACTGGCAGAGAACCCTCGGTGCTTTCTCCAGCCTGGTCCCTTCCTGAGATGTACAGGAGAGGCGGAAGGCCCTGAACTGCCAGCCAGACAATTTTTACACTCTAGCTCTGGATCCCCCATATATTTGGGATAATTTCAGAAACTCATCTTGCACAGCCCCCTCCTCGCTTCAGCACAGTTCCCCGGGAGCAGGGACTGCTCCTGTCATGGAGCCGCCAGCAGCACAGGGTCTCTGCCTCAAGGTTGGGGACTGCATCTAGACATGATGACACCCTGGACCATGAGGTCACTGAGGCTTCTGGATGCGGTCCCAGAGGAAGCACAGATGTCCATGAGTGGCTGCAGCACCTTGTGGGTCCTCCCAATATGGGGAGCAGAGGGAGACAGGAAGGAACTGCAAACACCTGGCACCCTGGTCCCATGCTCACCCTGCATCCCACCGCGCATCCCTGCAGCTCCCTATCCCCAGGTGACCCCTCTGGTTTCGTACTGAGGAGACAAGGCCTGACCCATGGCCGGGGTGTTTCATCCCTTGTGCCTTGGCCAGGCTCTGCCCTGCCTATGCCAGCCTGTGCCAGCCCCCACAGCTCATCCCATGGCCCCTGCCCGCAGGCAGGCTCACCCAACCCAGGCAGGTGATGGCACCAAAACCAGCAGCACCCAGAGCACTGTAGAGCCAGATCTGGGCACCTCATCCCCCCTACGACTGGGGGTGAACCCCAGCCCAGCGGCTGCCCTGGCCTTGCCACCAGGTGGAAACGGGAGCCCCAAAAGAGTCCACTAAAAGCCATGTTTGAGTTTCTAGCTTGGCAGCAGTTACTATAGCTACAGCAACGGCACCTTGCAGATTGGTTTCCATAAGAGCTTGGTTACTATTTAACATCTCCACCCACATTAGCCCTGATTAAGCGAATCAATAAGATAACAGGAGAGGCAGGTTTCCTCGCCCTGCCCCTCCACACTCCCTCCTGCCTTCACCTAGTTCCTTAGTGAAAGACATTTTTATTTATTTATTTAGATTTCTTTTTATTCCTCCACTTCCTCTGGTTGTTGCCCCAAGTCCCCATAGCAGTAGCCGGCGAGACATGGTCAATGTAAGCACCCAGCTAAGCGCTAAGATGGAGGCTCCATATGGTGAGTACAGCGTTTCCATCGCCCGCGCTGCCGCCCTTGCTCACGGGAAGTGGGACTGGGAGCGGGCAGAGGCCCCCAGCCCTGCACCCTGGCTCCGCTGCGCTGCCTGGTCTCTGCCTGCTCAGGCACCTGCAAAAGGAGATGGAAGCAGAAAAATTAATTTTTATATTATCTATATATATGTATTTATATAT
>NW_010174654.1:0-15005 GCF_000695765.1 Mesitornis unicolor | reverse complement strand
GGAGGAAGGGGCGTAGCGCACATGCTCAGTGCGGAGCTGGGTGGGGGGAGAGGCAAGGCAACAATGCGTGCTGTAACCCTGTGCGGGCACCGTTACCCGACAGAAGCTGCGCACACGCCCCGCCTTTACCCCTTCTCGCTCGGACGGGCAGAGTGACCTCCACAAGGATGCGGCCGTGCAGCTCAGCCCCTGCCGAGCTGAGTTGGTCGGTGTCCGTTCCCGCACCTGCCGTGTGCGCTTCCACTGCGTAGCCGAAGCGACTCGGGAAGCGAGGGCTGGTAAATGAGCTCACTGCCAGGACACGGGAGGGCTGTCCCTGGGGCCGGGGCTGCACTGAGCACATCTGACCCGAGCGGCTGGGGAATAATGGTAAAATCCACAGCTGCTCCCAGCTTCTGTAGTCTAACACATCTCAGGTTGTGGTGCATGCAGCCTTTGGCTTTCCTGAAAGTCCTGCATTGTATGGATTAACCGTCGCTGCAGCAGGATTTTGCCAAAAGCCACAGGACAGCAGCACCCAAACAAGTGGTGGGGTTTTGTATTTCTCGTAACCATATGTATGTTTCATAAGCATGCAGCTTTGCTGCTTATGCAGCCTACTGGGATCAGAAAAGGAGGAAATGACTGTGCAGAAAGCACAAGTGTGGTGATAATTATTGTTACTATTTTTTTATTTTATTGTAGGGGAGCTCATATGGATAAAGTCCTTGAACAGTATTTCACAGTTGGAGAGTCCCTTTCCTAGGGAAAGCCTATTGCACTTTATTGTGTGTGGCATCATTTCTGACATAATGAAGCAGGAGTTAGGCGTGTTGTCCAATGCTCCACAGCAGTTCAGGGTTTTAGCACTCCTTGCCTGATTTATGAAGAGTCAGTGGGTACTGGTAATGTTTACTGCATTATTTGGTGCGTGAAAGCTTGTTTGTTTGTCACCTACCTTTGCCTACAAACTTTGTCTTGCCCTGCAACCATCAACGCTTCAGAAGTACTGCCTCTGTGTTCAATGAGGTACTTACTAAATGGACATGAACGATTTTGTTTGGGGTGCTTCACGTGTTGGAGTAGAGAGTCCACATCGGTTTTAAAACTGAAACACTGAAAGATCTCTGTTTTCATTTACCTGTTTTCTCGGAGAATTGGAATTAGCTAACAAATTAAAATGAGTTGGACAATAGTTCAGGAGGTCTTCAGGCACTCTGATTTTCTGCTGTCAGCTGTGCTCCCCAGGGATATGCCATGGTTTGAGCACCAGACATGCTGGAAGAGCTCTTGTTGACTGCAGTGCTCCAGCCTCACTGGTTTTGGCCTTTAGAGATGAAGCCCAGACAGAGCTGAGTCAAGCAGAAGAGCTGGTGGCAGCACTGCACAGCTGACTCTGGGTGACAGCGCAGCCGCCTGCTGGGGTGGGCTGGACTGACTCACTTGTGCAAGTGAGGAACACAACCGTGGGAGGAACATCGGAGCCCATCTGGGATCTGGCTGAGAGTTGGGCTATGGGAGAGACTGATTAGGGAGAAGGGCCAATTTTGAGAGGATCTGAGGAGTGTTTAGCTTCAGTCCATCCCTTCAAGTTTTTTAGGTAGCTATAATCCAAGTGCATTGTTTAGGAGATAGAGGAGTGATCCTATAAATGACTGAGTAAAGCTCTGCATTTGTTAGCATGGGAGAAAAACACCCACTAGCTAGAAACTTGGATGCACAGAGTTCGCGTATGTTAGGCAAAGAATGTATGAGGTGATTTATTGTAACCAGGTAGTTTTCACCTGCTAATTTTGAAAGAGTCACAAAATCCCATTTCTGCAGACTGTAAAACGTAAGAGCAGGTACATGGGAGCTGTCCCAGTGAGTTCATTTGCACAAAAGTTTTTCAAGACTAAGGCCTAAACGTGTACCAGTTGTTTTGCTGATGTTCTAAGAGTAGCTTTTTTGCTGTTGTGACTTTGGAGCGTTGTCACTGCTGCATTTGTGAGTGGAATTAAATTTATCCCCTACCGATAATGACCTTCAGTACACCTCAGCAATATATATACATTTATTTACTCAGAAAAGTTGATTTTCTTCTGCTGAAAGCACTGTTAAGGAAGAAAATATAAAAATTCGGGTCTCTTCTCACTGCTTGTAAGATAATGCCTGGTGGTAAAACAGACGTGCACTTTGCTCTTGCGGTCATTTCCCCTGTCTGCTGTAGTTCCCGTTTCTCAGTTAAGTCCTGCCATCAGAACTATAGCTGGCCAGGGGCAGCTGGCAAATACACCCTCCTATCTACTGCTCTTTGGCTCCGTTAGACATCACTGATGTCCCATAGCAGACACGACTCCATATATAACCATGGGCACACTTTACTCAGCAGAAATCCCTAATGGCAGTATGGCTTGTGAATCTGCTTGGGAAAAAACAGCCTGGTCTTTGCTTTCCTGGAGCTTCTCAAGCATCTTAGTCTTCTCAGCTTGAAGTTCTCAGAGCTCTCTTGCCTTTTGGGGCATATCCAGTGTATCAGAAGTGTTTTGTAAAGATGCTTAGTGAGTCTGGGATGGGCTGCAGTGAAGGTAGAAGTCAGGGTCGTTGTTCTTTGACAGTCTAGTCATTCTAATACAAAAATAACAGAGTGTTAAAATTCTGCCCATTTTGTACTGATTTATCCTTATAATAAATTTTTCAACTCAGCTGATGAAACAAATCAAATTAAGTGGATTATGCTCCATTATTCTATTTTGTATGCATAAATACCCATATCCATATCTAGATTTTACCCAAATCATTATGACGAGCCAATACAGACAGGTTTACATAGTGGGGAAAAACTGCTCTAATGAGTTAGTGTCCCTAGCCTGTGTCATAACACAGTATGAGCTTGTATGAATAAATGCGATCTTAATGTATTAATCTTAATTCAAGTTATCACAAAAAATCAGGCTTGCCATTCTAACTGTATTTCTTTCACATTTGTACTATCATTCTCCCTAAAAGATCTATATTAGACCAGAGGAAATCTCATTTGCTTTTCACAGAGTCATAATTAAATGTGATGTAATTGAAAAGAGGGAAGTGAGATATCTAAAAATTACACGAAGATCTTTGATACAGAAAATACTTCCTTGTTGTAAGGTTCCACCTTCAGTTTCTTGCCAGCATGAGAGTTCTCAGGAGCCTGGGCTCTGCCATCCCGCACTGGGACAAGGAGCTGCTGTACCACAACCTGTGCAGAACGAGGGCCTGGATTCATACCAATGCATGCCCTTATTACCTTGTTCCCTTGTTTATGAATCCTAGCTCATGCTTTACACACATTTCTTCATTTAGAATTACAGCCTTTCCATATAATAACCATTCATTTTAAAATATTTTTTAGGCTAAAGTAACTTCATAAATAATTCACAATTGTTTCAGTAAAGTAATAAGGATGTTGGTCCTTTTCCACAACTACCTTACATCTCTATCAGGATAGAAAAGTCCATCTATAGCTTAAAAGCAGCGTGTGTTGCAGGCAAGCAAGGCATTCTAATGAGCTTGTGAAACAGGAAGTGACATGCCTTGAATTTAATGTAATGAGTTTGAGGTATGACCGTGATCTAAATATCTGAGTGTTCGTAAGTATTTCTACCTGAACACCTATTAAATGTCATCTTATTCTGACTTTAATTTTTTAATAATGTTTCCATGTGAAATATGGTATGAATGTTGTGCTGGTTTCTATGTGTCATTAACTGTTTCATCAAACATGTATCCAGAAGAAAATTGACTATATATTCAACTTACTGTTTCTCTAAATATGAATTTCTAGCAGAGCTATGGAAGCAAAAGATGAGCATTTAATGGCAGATTTCAGTGAACAGTGTGCCACTAATTATGTATTAGATATGACATGCTTCAAAAGGTTTGGGTTAAACTGTACTAAAGTATTTAGTGTCCTAGAAACTGTTTTTCTAGGGAAATTTTCTGGTTTTTTTTTTAAATCTCTGCATATTGCTGCTTATGATTTGACTTGCAAGAAATGTTAAGTGGTAGCACTGGAGCTACAGCGTCTGACTGCCTATCTCTTACCCAAATCTGGGGATCCATCCTCTGAAGTTGAGTCTGATCTAGCAAATACTTAGGTAACTCTAAGGAGGAGGAGTACTTGCTTTTCTATTTCAAATCAAGACAGAGCCTTGCAGGACTGAGCTCCCAAAACACAGTCTAGGCTGGACATAGTGTGTTAAACATTTGGGCAGTTTAAAATACAGCTGAGGTGAAACTGAACTGATAAATCAATGGCCTATGCTCAGCTATGCCACATTTTGAAGTGCTTGTGTTTGACAGTCATGTCTGTACCTGTGCTGAGCCTATCTGCAAACATTCCTGGGAGGTAACGGAGACTACTAAAGCTGACAAAGTAGTTTCCACTTATTTAGATTTATCTCAACTATTTTCAGTATAGAAGGTCAGAAGAGACAGCACAAAATCAGGAGATGCAGTAGCAGAAGATGCAGGGCATATATACCTGGTAGAAAGAATGGAAACAATCAGCACAGACCAATGGCTGTAGCTGTGACCACAACACAGCTTTCAGAAACATCCTTCTCTAAACTCTCTTTCTTCCAATGTTATTTTTGTCTTAGTAAAGCCTTTCTATATTCACTTTCCTTTTAAGGTACAAATTTTACAGAAAAAGCTGTAATAGCATCTGTCAGCTATGTCAGTAATACTATGGGCAGTGAAGTCGTCTGTGTAAGAGTCTTATTTTTGGCATTTGGAGCCAGCTCCAGTGCTATGACTGGACTGACTTGTGCAAGGGAGTCATTATTGTGCAGATGGCTTTTGCATCAGTGACAGGTGGCCAAAAACAGATGTTTAAGTTCAGTAAATTCAGATTTTGAGATAAATTGGTCTGCACCATTTTAAGAGACTTGCAAACACAGCAGACAAGAAGTAGTATTTCAGTGTGTATGTGGGCATACCCATTTTAAAGTAATAAACTTACTGCATAAAATTTGCCAACACACGCATCCCCAGGCACAGCTCTCTTAGAGCCTTTCCTCATTTCACTTAGTCCAAAATGTAAGGATGACTTTCTGTAAGCCCCCACTATACCTACACAAGTTTGAATCTTACACAGAGAGCAGAGAACTGCTTAAAAGCTGCAAGGCACACAAAAAGACCCTGTCAGCATCTTGCAGACCCACGTTCCTATGCAGTGTATGGAACTGCCCATGCATCTTAACTGGCACCCATCACTGCCTGGGAGCATTTCACTGCCTCCTTCACTGGAACTGGAAGCTATAATGTCACAGCCCTGAATTCTGAAGGGGTTTCTTTGTGGCTTGAATTTCTTTCCAGATTTGGCTTTCAGTGATAGAGAACCTGTATTACATTGTTTTTTCAACTTCTGCCCCAAAACAGTAAGCAAAACACTGTATAGATAATTGTCATATCATATGTAATTAGAATCATAGAATCAGAATGTATCGGGTTGGAAGGGACCTTTAAAAGTCATCTAGTCCAAACCCCCTGCAGTGAGCAGGGATGTTGTTACTAGATCAGGTTGCTGGTAATTACTACAAACACATAATCATTCATTACTGCATGATGAGCATTGTGAGCTAGATGTTGAACTAATGCAGAATCCTTCAGTGTCACTGCTGTACCATTGCAAATCAGCTGCAGCTAACCGTCCAGTTACTTTTTGGATGTAAAAGTAAGTGATGCACGAAATGAAAGTAGCTGAGTACTCTTAGTAAGTAAGTAAACGTGGTTTTAACTTCACAGAGAACTGCAAGCAATGGTAAGATAAGAATACCACAGAGAACCAGGCTTTGAAAGGTAGATTTCTCCAGGCCAGCACAGAATAAGAGAAAAGACGAGCAGTGAAAAAAGAACTCATCAAAAAGCTTGTATTTTCTTTCCTAAATATTTGTGCGATGAGAGGAAGGCTGCTTTCCTGGCAAATCAAAGTAATGGTGTGAAGGTGTATTTTACCTACACGCATATGAAGTGCACAACTTACAGTGGGATACTTACTTATATACTGATCCCAGGCAAGAACATTGTAACTTAATTTACCCTGCCACCAAACTATATCCTGGAAAAGGACACACCATTCACAACGAAGCTGGCACAGATAAAAGGGTCTCACGTGGTGCAGAAATTTGTGTGCCTCATTTGTGAGTCCATATGGGCCAGACACTGCATTTATCACAGCCATCTGAATTCTTACGCATTTCACTTCTGTTGTAACTGGAAAAAGTACAGGAGCAGAACTGGGAACAGCGTATTCCCGTTCTCCCTATATCTCTGGTGACTGAATTGCCTACTAGGCTAAATATTCCTGTTCCCTCTTGATCTCTCTTTGATTTAATCAGCTTGACAGTGTAAAATGGAGAAGAGTAACTGCATCAAGATCCCATATTTAAGGTCTCCGTCTGGCAGAGGGGAGCATTTGCATAGGTGTCCCCTGTTACAGCACTTACAAAAATCACGAGTGTGCGCACAGACCCTGACCTGCTGTCCTGTTTCCCACGGGTCTACAGCCCCACTTCACAACTGCCTTTCCCTGAACATAGCAAAGAACAAGGCCCATTTTTCAGTTTCTGGAGTTCTCTCACACACCAGTAGAGCTGTCCTTTACAAATCTCTTCAGAACATCCTCCACACACCATTAGAGTCTCTTCTGGTGCTGAGACTTCTCTCATCACAAAACCTGTAACTGTTACTAGTGTTGCACAGAGGGGAATGATGCGTTTTACTGTACTCTTTGCAATAAAGTCTGTTCTTCTATCTGGATACATGGTGCAAGCCTTTTGGACACTGCCACGTTAAATTAATAAACTGCAAAAAAAAGGGAAGGCAGTGTTTGTTAGGGTGGATGATGTTGAAGAGTATATACAACACTCATACAGAGAGAGATATAGATATACATATTCAGACTGAATGATCTTTTTTGTCCCTGTTGGGCATGTAGTCTGAAACAGAATTTTTCTACTTGAAACCTTTCCATAAAGCTTCCTCCTCATTCTAAATACAGAATAAGTTACAGCAGGGATGGAGGTGGTGTCTCTCTTCCAGCTGTGGAATACATTACTCCCTTCAGCCTCAAATCTTCTGAACCGTTTCCTTCCCAGGAATATCCCACACAAACTGCACTGTGCAGTCCTTCAGTAAGGACCCCATTGCTGACCTCTTGTCTAAGTTTTTTGTATCATTTTTCCTACTTGAATTCCTCAAGGAGTGAATACTCCCTGCTTATCTTTTACTCTGCTGCTGTGTTAAGGTCCACGATGTCAATTGAGCTTTTTTGCTGTGTGTGGTCCGTGAAGATTCCATAAGAACTTTGCATAAGACCTGGCTTTGTTTATACACAAAGACAGAACCAAAGAACAGCATTTAATGTTTATTAAGCCTTTGCAAAAACACAAACATTTTCCAGTCAACTTGAAATTCAGAATTTTAGTCAAATTCAAGTATTTCTTGCACATCTCACTGGACTGGCACTAGCAGCAGAGGCAGCGGCACGAGCAGAATGCATTGGCACTTACAGCAGAGAAATGGAAGGCTGAAGCTGAATAGATTTCAAAGGCTGTGCTATACAGAGAACTTAATGTATCAGATGCGGTACCAAACTACATGCAGTTTCACTTTCACTGCAGTATGAAACTGGTTATTTTATGCTGTGTTATTGCATGGTTGTTTCTGGTGTGAACAAGATAGAGGCTTTCTGGTGGGTTTTCCAAGTCTAGAAGGACGTATTTCACATACCAGTGAGCACAGGAGGTGTATTTGCATAAAAGATTTGCAGTAGAAAAATAAGTTTTTAAATTCTCGTTTTATCAAACTCAGACATCTCCACAGCCCTCCAGAATAACACTTTCTGCACCTGATAGAAATGTCTTCTCATTCCATTTGCTCTTAGTGAAGACCCATTACATGAAAATGCCATCTGAATGCAGACCTGGCAGCTACTGGCAGTGTGCTCCCTCCTTCCTGAGCACATACGTGATGCTTAATTCTGGTTATGGAAATCTGCATGTTCAGCTGGCAATAAGATCAGTGCAATTCCATAAAGCCCTCATGACTGTTGTGGTGGAGAGATAGTAGGGCAAGTCTCACACGTCTTTTTTTTCTTTTTTAAGAAATTACTGAATCACTGGAAGAAGCAAACATGAGTTGATATATGTCAGTTAGGGCTGGACTAGGTGACCTGGGCTGGACACCCAGAGGTCCTTTCTAAGCTCAACCATTCTGTTATTCTGTGAAATTAATCTTCTAAGCCAAAAGAACTGTCAAGAAATAATAAAGTCCTGAACAACTAAGGGGTTAGGTCCTCAGACTAAATTGACAGAGACAGGTAATCTCTAGAAGGTGCATTAATTTATGCACACTGAGAATTTGTCCCAACACAGCTCCATTGTTTTAATTGTTTTGTATTATGGGGCTTTGAAACGTTCATATGACCAATCAGTGCTCCTAGTTAAAAAAAATAAAATAAAGGGTTTTTTACTGTGAAAAGGGACTTGGATTACTTTACTTGGATTACTCAAGTACCTTAACACAAGAAACAGAGGAAGTGAAAGGATTATGCAGAATCCAAAGTTCACTGAAACGTTAGAGCTACAGGCTTCCATTACATGAAAGAATGGTACTTCAAGTAACAGAAATATGGAGAGAAACCCTGAGGCCCACAGGCAGAGTAACTTGAAGATAAAGCAGGAATTAGCTCAAATTCCCAAGCAAAAAGCTAGTAGCACAAAAGCATACAGCAATAAAGCACAGCTTGTATAAGCTTTTAAGCTGTTTTAAAATGAAAGATGGATCTTCCATTCATTAAATATCCTGTTGAAGAAAAGCATCAGCATTATACAGATCATAAGAATAGTTTTAAATTCTTGATTCACCTAGGGATTAAGTTTTACCAGCTACACCCATAAATATTTTTTGCACTGATTTACAGCAGAACATCATATACTGCTTACAGCAAACCAACACCATTTCACTGTTGAACTCGCCTTGTAATGTCATCATTTTCCAGTTCCCTTCTCCAAGTGTAATCTATTAATCACTAAACACTTAAGGCAGAAGCAGAACTAAAAATAAATAGCATCTGTAAAAGAAGTCAAATACTTAATTAGCACACCTTATCTGAAACTTTTAAGTCTCACTGAATAGAACAGACTTTAAAACACTATTCTGATCCTAAAAATATCAACAAACGCTACTGAAATGGTTTCTTTAGCCTGAAGACTTCATATGTACAATAACAATTTAACAGCTATAGCTGCCTGAAATATCTATTAGCTCATCTTTCACTTTTTAAATAGACAGATACAATGCAGTTAGATCCTCTGTGGATTTCTACTCCTACTGGGATGTCCACCATTAGGATTGCCCAACCCACGCTGTGGGATTCATGCAGGAATACCCACTAAATTGCTCCCACAGGGATATGTAAGATAGACACCACGCAGGGGAATTCAACTCACCAGATATGAGGATCTACAATGCAAAAAATGAAGCTACCTACACTGCAATCACTTGACACACTCTGGTATTGGTGGAAAGAAATAGACACCTACAGTGTACAATTTATGATACCCTAAAACTGCCTATTTTCCTCTACTGGCTGTAAACAAGAACTTAAATTGATCTGTCAAGTTGCAGATGTCCACACTACAGATGTCAGAAGTCAACAAAAATGAACTTCCCTGTAGGATCGTGGGCAGGGGTTCTCTTCCAGGTCTGCCTGTGCATGAAGATGCAATTGCAGCGACTTTGTCCTAAGAGAGAAGCGACCTCCTCCACCCGTCTGCCAGCACAACAGGCTGTGGAAGCCACCCCCTCGCCATCTACCCTCTTCCCACTTGCTGTAGTCCTGTAGTCAAAGGCATCGCTCTTGTCCACTGGGTTATGCTAAATGCGTTGATTTTACCTGGGATAGACTGGGCGGTGTTTGCATGATCCCTTTCCCTGTCTGAGCTAAGCAGCACTGGGCTCCCGCAGCGACAAATAACTGTATGCAATATTTTAAGTAGTACAGCTGCTGGCCAAAGGAATGTGTGTTCATAGCCTAAGCAAGCTTTGGTTTACTATTCAGACAAGACTGAGGAATTCAGACATTCCTCAAAGTGGTTTATTATTATTGTAACGAATAGGGTTGAGTCTTCTTTACAATCATCATCAAGATGGGTTAAATCAGATATTGTTTCAAGATTACAATCTATCAACTAGAAGGCATAAAATCCCATCCTAATAAACCAAGGGTTCCTTTACTGGTCCAATTTCAACTTACTGCAACCACAGAAATTTGCAGTTCCTGTTCCGAGATACATATGCACATTTAAAAAATACTGATGAGCACACCTGCATACAGACCTGATCCTCAGTTAACAAAGCAGATCTGTAATTAATTTTCACCTTTTCCTACTCTCCTATGTGTAGTTACCCAGTGTCTTTTATTAAAAGGAATGTTTAAATGCCTTTTGAAGAAGAAATGGGAATTCTTTATATACAGCTGGACTGTTTAGAGATGGGTTCTGGTATTCACATTACTTTTCTTTCCATGCTCTTTTTCTTAAAAATCTTAATTATATCTTGAACATAATGAAACAGTAAAAAGGAATCAAGGTGTCAAGGCTCCCATGTACTCTTCAACACTCTGACCCTCGAGGGCCAAAGGCAGAAGTTGTTGACACATACAACACAAGCTCACGGCAGTGCTTAGGTAGCTCCCATCGTGCAGAGCTGCTTATGACTGACGCCTCCCCACAGTGCCAGTATGTGGCATCCAGTTATACCAGTTCTGCCAGTGAAGACAAAAGATGTACAAATATATTTCAGGTTTGTACATTCTATTAAATAATTCATTTGCTATATAGGTTTTCATGTGGAAAAAAGCAAGTTTGTCCCTACAGAGGAGTGGTCCCTGCAGACACAGCACTTTTGTTTTCTCTGAGTAAAAGATTCGATGCCACCTTTTATGTAAGAAATCCATTCCATTTTGTTCTGCAAAAGCAATCTTGGACAGGTCACAATTGTCAAGCCTGACAACTGGTGATGTAATGTTCTATTCCCCTCTTTCTAGCAATTACAAGTTGCTTGAAAATTAAATTACA
Organism: Mesitornis unicolor; assembly: GCF_000695765.1. NCBI lineage: Eukaryota > Metazoa > Chordata > Aves > Mesitornithiformes > Mesitornithidae > Mesitornis > Mesitornis unicolor. The sequence goes on along the minus strand of NW_010174654.1, from coordinate 3,924 downwards.
GTTACTATTTCTCCCCAGGGAGGTGGTCTGACATGATGTGCAAAGGCTTACACTGCCCTGCAAGTCAGTTGTTCACAGAAGAGATGGGCTGGCAGCGTGGTAATAATTAAATACTAGTATACAATTGGCCTCTTTTATGAAAAACAAACAGGCACAAAGACAAACTGTTCCACTGCTTATACTAACCACCAAATGTTGAGATGACTGTTTATTTTAACCACAGCAGTGAGGCTGCAGCGCAGTTCACTGACTTTCATAAACTCAGTTTAACAATTCAGAATGTGTTCAGAACTAAAGTTCTTATTTCTCTGATGCGTCTTCTGCATTGACCTTCTCTCTCTGGAGCCACATAAATGCTGACTTTGCTGTGCCATCTCCACTCTGTTGGGAAAAGCAAATGAAAGTAGCCCAGACAAAGCCACAGAGCCCAGTGTAAGCTGTTCGCAGGTAAAGAGGGACCAAAATGAAGTTTGACAGCTGTGTTGGGAGGAGAAGAGAGCTCAGTTAGTGTTCCAGGCATTGTTAGGTCTTCCATCAACACACCCAGCAACTTCACTGGCTTCTCACTGGGTTGCATATACTATGAATCCATCGGATCAGGTTTTATGAGAAAGGCTCACTGAGGTACCCTCAAAACTCACCTGCACAAAAGGCCAGTACATCAGTCCCGTCTGCAATGAAAAGGAATCATTTGTTACTCTTACAGACTTCAACCACAAAGATTAATTTTTTCTTATCACATTTAGTGAAGACTGAAACATGTTTGAGTAAAGTTAATAAAAGCTGTTCAATTGTAAATTAAGTTGTTTAATGGTTTGTTGCAATATTAAATGTCTAATCCTCTCCATGAGCCTCATGAGCCTAGGAGTTTCTCAAACACATTATTCTAACTCATTTTAAATACAAAACTCTTAAGCACAGTTAAGTCCTCACAGTCACCTGACACCAGATACAGAAGCTCATTTACCAGATGGGTGAACAAATGTTTAAATATGTGAACATTTGCTTCAGCCATGAATGAAAAATACCACTAAACACTATTTATTTCACACTTGCAATGCTCCTTCTACTTACTCATACATGTAAGGCTTTTTTGCAAAAATCAAGGGATAATCTACTCATAGAACGTAAGGTCAACAGAAACCTTATGTTTTGATAGGATATAGTGGGCACTGTTTCTAGAACCATCCTCCATAGCAATAAGAACAATCCTCCTCCATCCCACCTGTATAGATTCACAGCGTGAAGAGAAATTCACATTGCAACACAGTTTCTCATTCTATTGTATTTTTTTCTGCTAATCCTTCTTCTTGTGCCTGAGAAATCTTTAAAATTCTTAATTTGCTCAGCTCTGAGCTGAGGATAATTTTTCCTGTTATGTAGAAATGCAAACCAAAACCAGCTATTTATACTAAAGTCTTTTTAAAGCAAGCGACTATGGTTCTGAAAGTGAGAAGACTGTCACTGAAAAATACAGGCTGAAAATTATTCCTAAAAAAGACATCTCTATAGTTAACGATTTTAATAGGTGTTCCTGTGTTGTCAATGGCCTTATGAGCCAAACACTGGGGTGTGGGTACTTCTTAAGATAAAAGGTAGTACAATCTGAATCAGTGTTGTATGGTGGGGTGTTCATTCAGCAGAGCTGGGCACAAGTGTTATCTATATACACACAGTATGTTTAAAAATGGCATCATTTGGCTGCTCCAGACTACTCTGGCTACAGATGACTGCTGATACTTAAGGCTTCCTACACATAATCAAATAATGAAGTGAGAGAAAGGCTGTTGGATGAAGGAATATTTCAAATATTTTATACAATATTATTTTTTATTGCTAGGACCTAAGCAAATTTCTTGCCTCACCTTGTATGTATTCCAGAATTTCTTTTTACAGTCTGAAAAGATGTCTTCTTTCCTCTGAAGGATGCTCATACCTAATGGCAAAATATTTACAACCATCAAGAAAAATGCACAAATGAAATGTTCACCTTTTTCAATGATATCTCAAGCTCTTCACAAAACATATTCCAATTGCTTTGAAAGAAAAGCTGGTATCATTACAAAGAAGAACCACAACTCCAGCTGGGTACTATATCGTATCTCCTCATCTACTGACTTAGCTTTTAGTGTTGACACCACACATCAGCTGGGCTATGCTATGGGTGGTGTATCATACCTGTTCCACTGCCACAGACTTCAGTGGTATGGCAGTGGAACAGACACAGAGAAAGGGCCTTTTACAGCCGCGAGACAGACAGAATAAGGCCTTTGGCACGTTGCTGAACTGCCAGAAGTGGCTCAGATGCTTGAAGGAGTTTAGATGCCTACAGACCACTGAAGTCAGTAGAAAAGGGCAACTCCTTTTTTCTTTCATTTCAGCCATAATCAACGTGATTTTTTTTACCTTCGCAAATATCTGCATCAAATCCAAACTGTAGAATCAACAAGCAGAACAGTTTCAAAACCTACTTGTTTAACCCTCCATGTACAGTGCTACAGACTTTTAAATAAATTCTAGTTGATCGTCTTGATTCTAGGAAAATACAACCTCACAGCAAGTTCCCATCATAACACCCAAGATCGAGAGAAAAGTTATATGACTTAAAATTACATATTAGACACATGGAAACTGGAAATAAATTAACTGAATAAATCCCCATCCCATGAAATATCATTTAAAGGGTTACCCCCTTAATATCATCATGAAATATCATTTAAAGGGTTATCATCTCATGTGATGAGAATTTTCAGGTGTCATATTAAATCTACATCTTTCTAAGACATGTAGCAGCTCTTCAAAGACCTTAACTGGAAGATATGTTTAGTATAAACAAAGTTATTAGCAAACATGCTTTTAACAAATCAATCTAAAATCAAAAGCTATGCATTCATACAGAAGTAGAGGCTCAAAATTGCCTAGTCCAACTCGGGTATCTTTCTAGATATTTGCATGCCACAAGGTTATCACCATCTTTCAACACATACAATCTTTTGTTATTACATCACACTGATACCCAATTTAGGGATTTTTACCGTCCCTTTTGTGGTCCTTCAAATCCTTCTGGTCCTTGGGCAATTCTCTGCTCACATTCTGACACAGGCAGATAGGATTTTCAGAGTAAATATCCGATGTTTGACGTCTTCCTTCATTTCTCTTCAATCACAAACTGAATCATTTCCCTATCAGGGTCATAAAATGCAGATCTCCCAATACCAGGCAAAAAGAGTACCCTTTTGCTCTTCTTACACATAAGGTTTAAATCAAATGAGAGCCTTGGTTTACACTAGTCTCACCTATTATTTTTCTTATTCCCTCATGTTTATTTTTTGAAATAGATAGTAGTCTTCTCTAAAGTCTCTTATTTGAGATTATACATTAGCAGTATGCTGTACTTTGGATACTCCTACAGCAGAAGACAGCACAGTTTATTTGCTGAACTACAGTATTTCCCAGACAACCTATGTCTGCTTGAATTGCTCTGCTCGGTTCTCAACATCAGCTGTCGCATTTCCAAAACACAATTAGCTGTGTCAAGGAAATACTGTAGTTCGGCAAATGATGGTACAGTCTTTGGAAAGTGGTTTGAATTCCTTGCAGCTAATTGAAAGCTGTGAGCCCAACCAAGCCCCAAGCTAGGGCTCCACTTCGGCACTGCTCCCCCTCGCCTAGAGCTCTGCGGCGCCGCAGGGGCACAGCGCCGTGCCCCACGCTCACTCGGGCAGAGCCGCTGTCGCCCGTGGGCCTCAACTGCCTGCCCCGCTCGGAGCGCAGCCCTGCGAGCAGCTGCGCTGCCTTCCGAGGCCCTGTGCCGGTAACGCCTCGGCGGAAATCCGCAGCGCGCCCGCTGCCTGAGGACCACGCCGTCCCGCACCGGCGCCTCTGGGACTGCGGGATCAGCGGCCGGCAGGCGGGGCGAGCAGG
>NW_010174653.1:0-1017 GCF_000695765.1 Mesitornis unicolor | reverse complement strand
GGGGGCCCAGGATCTCGATTTCAGGGGCCCAGGGCTGAGGATTCGGGGGCCCAGGGCAGTGATTTCAGGGACCCACGATCACTGGGGGCCCAGGATTGTGGTGTTGGGGGGCCCAGGATATTGATTTTGGGGGCCCAGGGCTGAGATTTTGGTGTCCCAGAATCATTGGGGGCCCAGGATCTTGACTTTGGGGGCCCAGGGCAGTGATTTTGGGGGCCCACGATCGTTGGGGGCCCAGGATCTCGATTTCAGGGGCCCAAGGTTGCAATTTTGGGGGCCCAGAATCGTTGGAGGCCCAGGGCAGTGATTTTGGGGGCCCAGGGCCACGGTATCGGGGACCCAGAATTGTTGGGGGCCCAGGATCTCAATTTCAGGGGCCCAGGGTTGCGATTTTGGGGGCCCAGGATCGTTGGGGGCCCAGGATTGTGGTGTTGGGGGCCCAGGATCTCAACTTTGGGGGCCCAGGGCAGTGATTTCGGGGAACCAGGATCTCAATTTCAGGGTCCCAGGGTTGCAATTTCGGGGGCCCAGAATCACTGGGGGCCCAGGACTGTGGTGTTGGGGGCCCAGGGCAGTGATTTTGGGGGCCCAGGACCACGGTGTCGGGGGCCCAGGATCGTTGGGGTCCCAGGATTGTGGTGTTGGGGGCCCAGAGCTGAGATTTCGGTGGCCCAGGGCTGAGATTTTGGGGTCCCAGAATCATTGGGGACCCAGCATCGTTGGGGTCCCAGGTTTGCAATTTTGGGAGCCCAGGGTCGTGATTTCGGGGGCCCAGGGTTGCGGTGCCGAGGGGCTCGGGATGACCATTTTGGGGTCCCAGGACCACGGTTTTGGGGTCCCATCCCCGTGGCACAACCTGCGGGGAACCCAACCACCCCCCTGCCCAAACTGGGGGGGTCTCGTCCCCTCGCACCCCCCATACACACGTTACACGCGTGTCCTTGGCGTGTCCCTGGCGTGTTTGGGGGGGGCAAGCAGTTTTTGGGGGGGGTGCAGGCAGATTTGGGGGGGTTCATG
>NW_010174652.1:405-14358 GCF_000695765.1 Mesitornis unicolor | reverse complement strand
AAATATAAATATAAAGGGTGCTGGTACAGGCAACAATCAGATGATGGAAAGAGATGATTGCGATGGAGTTGGTCTATGTGGCCGAAAAATACTGTGCCATCCTGTGATTCAGGGCATCATGGGGCTGGGCCCCACCTGTGCCAGCCCATGGGTTCACGGGCATCCAGATAAAAATTGGTGGGCTAATGGCAAAAGTTTGGTCTCTGTCCTAAATGTCTCTTTCACACCATTGCTGCACAAGACACAAGGAAGAGTACTGCTTTTAGGATACATGGCAACAGTAAAATTTCTGAAATCTCAACTAATTTGAAACACTCTCAGTTCAAGCCATATTGAAAAAAGTAACAAAAGGTTGGGGGCTATCAATACACCGTAACTAAAACTACACGAAACTTCAGACAGAAAGGCCAGCTGTGTGGGGTGAAGAAAGTAGCAATAGATTCTCTTTCAAACCAGCTTTGGAAAATGAATTGAATTTGCACAGGTCAGTTCAGTCCTGGCACTTCTAAACCTCTCAATATTTCACTGTGCGGCTGTAATAATTTTTAACACAACTTTCTGGATGCAGTTTTTCAAGTCACAAAAAGACTGAAATCCTGCAGTCTCACACCGTCCTGACAGCCTCGCAGCTCATTAGTGGGGCAGTAAAACCGAGATGCACCAGGCAGAGGTCAGACACCTCCAACAATGGGGACAGGCAGCAGCAGGGAAGTGCTGCAGCCAAGTGGGAGGTGGTGGGGACATGGAGGATTTCCCTGGGTGGAGGTGATGGAAAGAGCCATCTCAAATCTCTGACACAACCCCTGTCCCCCTTGCCAAATTTCAAATCCTTGCCCCAAAGCAGGAGCATGCTCGAGCAGTTCAGTGAAAAGGTCACCAGAATGGCTTGGCGTGGTGTGTCCCTGCCTCTTGTGCTTGGTGCTAGGCCTTTGCCAAGCGCATTTGGCTGGATTGTTCCCTCAAAGTAGTCAGAGGCAGCCATACAGCATGGAAAAAAATCACCTCAAAATGTTTGGCAAAGCTTTAGTTGACTGAAAATAGGGTTGTATGGAATGACTTGAATAACTTGAAAAGCAAGCACCCCTACCAGCACTGCCTATAGTGCAGTTGACTGTACAAGGAGTATAAATGCCTTTTTTTAGTGTTTTTCCAGCTGTGGTGCATTCACCCAGCCTTAAAATTATGTCAGTGGTATCTCTAGCTGTCATTCACCTCCCACCAGCACAGGCCACTTTGCATGGGCACAGTCATGGGGAGTCATGCCCTTAGAAGTCCGCTGCTCCGGGAGTATCAAATTTTGAGCTTAAACTACAAGGCAAAACGAAAAACAACCTTTCGTCTCATGCATCCATATGCAGCCTAAATGTGTAGCAAAAGTGCCTCCTCTGCAGAGACAGTGGTGTTTTCTGGCAGCTCCCTGCTGGCTTTACGTGGTGTTTAGGGCCCAGGAGATCTCCTCTGGGCAGCTACAGCCCAAAGCTGAACTGGGATCACTTGAATGATCTGCTTTTGCTCTTGCAGGCCCCTTCAGAGGGATGCTGCCAACCAAACCCTCACTCCCATTGCTCTTTATGTGCCATAATACCATACCTGTGCTAGTAATTTTTTTCCTCTCTCTCTGATAGCTGTAATCACTCTTAAAACCCCTCTTCTACTCTAGCTTCTCTTTTTATGCACCTGTTGCATCAGTCAACGTGGTCGAGAGCAGGCTGCTCGCTTCCCGCACTGCAGATCACAACCAGGGATTCCTGGGCTACATTTTCCTACTGCAAAATTGCCCTGGTGCAAGCAAGGCCTTGTGCAGCTGCATTAGCAGTCCTGGCATGGGCAGGTCAATGGCCTCAGTGGCATGGAGAAGGTTAGGGGGGAGCTCTGGCCTTGCCAGGGTGAAACAGAAGTTGCAGGGAGGACCTGTCAGACCCTGGCTAAGGTCCCTGCTGTGGGTCATGGCCTGTATCACAGTAACAAGAGCAAATCTTATTAGTAGCTCAGCCGAGACAGCTCCTATCTTCAACATGGTTGTATCTATAGCACGACTCCCTGTGCCCGGATCTCCAAATAATTCATACCACATCTGCAGTCCTGGTGAGCCACCGGTAAAGGTGGGAGAGGGATACCTAGGAGGGCAGGCAGTTTCGTGCATCAAGGGTCAAAGAAACTCCAGTTCAAGATGTTGGGAAAGCTCTTGTGCAAAGGTGGACTGGGGGTGGAAGGGAATATTAATAAAGGTGGTACTGACTGACTGATACAGAGAGCAGAGAGCAAAGCCCAAGGGAGGCCGGTGCAAGAAACTCCAGGTTATTGTTCAGTAGAAGAGAATGGGAATGTTTGATTTGATTTAAAAAACGAGAAGTGAATGGCTGGAGGAATGGGGATGTGTTTGGCAGTGCATCTCAAGACTGGGATTCACTGCCATGGGAGATTGCCGAGACAAAGAGTTCAGGAGGTCTGAAAAAAATGCATGGGCATTTATAAAGGTTGTGGATATGTCCTGGGTTACCACATTTGAGATAATCATGCAGAAGGGATATAAACCAGAGCTCTTCAGGGGACATGCCAAGTGATAAATGCCTGCTGTTAGGAAAATGTTTTCCTATAGGCAAGTTATAATTGGCCATTCTGGCATTTCTTGTTCCAGCTTTACAGCACCTGGCAATTGGGCACCTTCAGAGACAAGACAGGGGAGCAGATGACCTGGGAGCCCTGTCCAAGGCAGCAATACCTCTGCTCCTGCATCCTGCTGCGTGAGAAAGCATCTGAGGAATTATAATTCCCTCTGGACATGTGACCCAAATTGCAGCGGGAATTTGCATTCCTGGTGCCAGCTTTCATTTCTCATCTCCCCCCACACTTGGTAATACCTGCAAGAGGGTTTACTACCCTCACTGAGAGCACAAGCTCTGCAGTCTTTTCATAGAAATTAAGACAAATACCTACAAAGGAAACCAAAAAGTAAAAAGGAGTCACAAATATGTCAATGCAATGTAAGAGCTTATCCATACAAAACAAACTTGCTAAAAGAAAAATCAACTGTCACTTTAAAACCTGACATTAAGTTTCTCAAATCACAGCCCTTAATCAGGACTAATACTTGGAGGGGAACAAAGAGAATTTATGATGAAAAATCAGGACAGTAGAGCGCTAGGCTCAGCGGGACTAACTGCATGACAATATGGATAAGAATGATAATTGCATTAGCTTAGCCTGAAATGACTGGCGAGAGCTGGTTTTTTTGGTCAGCTGGATTTTTGTAATGTCTTCATTTACTTTTTAAGCAAACTTGGAAGAAGAATTACAAATAGATTAGAGCACGTCCATCTATTTTTCTTAAGGGGACAGGTCATTTAAGAAATTCATCCTAACATTGGCTTTGAGCTCTCTGAAATACACGGGCCCATATGGGTTACACCAAGGGTCCCTTCTGGGTCCTTTTAAAATATGATTAGGAAAAAGGTAGCTCCTGCTGATGAAAGTTAGAGGATCCAAACCCACGATACTCTTATTCCATGCATCGTACTCTGACCCCAGTCCCCAGTCAGACTGGGTCATGTTCTCACTTAATCCATTTTTAACATCTTATTTGCCATTTTAAAAATTGAGATAACTTCAAGTAAGCACTCATTCTCTGCCCTTTAAAAACAACCTAGAAAGATGTCTCTACCTAACCTACATTTTCTGCAACAGGAAACTATGTGTTTATCTTGCAGGTCTACAGCCAAATTCTGGTTCAAATTCAAGCCCAGTGATCCCAGACCTGGGTCTGACTGCCAGCCCCATGCAGCCAGGAACTCCTGTAGCACCCAGTGAGAACAGCTGGGGCTTCCTGAACCAGTGCAATCCCAAACCAGTGCACTCCCAAAACCGGTGCACTGTGGGGTCACAGCCAGGGGAGGTGGCAGCTGGTTCAGACAGAGGCCACTCCTCCAAAGCCCATATCTGGGCCACTGGTCTCACTGGTTAGTGTTGCTTTGGTGGAGTGGGAATTTGCCCTTAGCACAACTGGGAGTCTGAAGTAAGGGGCGTGAACAATGCAGGGAAAATGTGAACGGTGGTGAAGTGGCTGACCATGGCAAATCTGTTATCGTCCCATATGCATGATCAAACATGTGGCAGTGCTACATCTTTCGGTGCGAGGCAGAGGGCCAGAAAGTCTGTAACATGGCTGCTTTCGGTGCAGGAGGATAGCACTAGCAGGCAGCAGAGGCGAGGGTTTGATCAGCCCCAGAAGCAAACTCATCCAGGACTAATGCCTCTCTGCAATGGGGCACAAGTAACTTTTACCTGTTCTGCACAAAATAGCCAGGAAAAAAATGTCCACATCTCTAATTCCTCCTTCAGCAGAGAACTGGGCAGCTTCAAAGCCCTGATCTGGAACCGCTGCCTGGCTGCAGCTAAAGCAGCAGCGCTGAATGGCTGCTGCTGACTCAATGCAGATGTACTCAGGATACCTGCTTTGAGCACCCTGGCTCCTGCACAAGACGCTGGCAGGCCCAGGAGTCTGACGAAGGACCAGAGAGGTGGTTTCTGCCCTCACACAGGCTGCCTTCGCCACAACCCAGCCAGCACACACAGCTCTGATTGCGACACAGCCGGCCTCTGTCAGTGGCTGCTTTTATTCGTCTTCCTCAAAGGCTTAAATAAACAAGAAACAGGTTAAAAACAAAATCTTGGCCCTGGCCCCTTCCTGAGCTGGCTGTTCCATGGTGGCTTCCTGCCCTCTGCGCTAGCTTCCCCCTCCAGAGGAAAGAGGCACCGTCCTGCAACTGCCTTGAGTGGGAAATCAGGCCACGTACCTGGCTTTGATATCGCTGCCAGGACATGCAAGCAGCTCTCTCCACACCGTCCCTGGCACTCTCCTCCTCAAATGGGACCTGGAGGAGGTTTGCCTTCCCAAGGACTCAGGGATGCTCTGCGTCAGCTGGGCACCAGCTCCACATGGGGGGCATTTCCCAAGGCATGGACCCTGTGTACCTCACCAAAGCCTTCGCCCCCAGAGGGGAATGTTATTCTACTTGCGATCTGTCACAAACATAAAAGCAATCTTGGAGAAGCCCGTCAGCTCAAGAGCTTTTGCTCTCAGGAGCCGCGGCACAAGTTGCAGTCGAGTGAAGCTCATCTGGTCATTCTAATGAAGGGACATCAGGAGTTCATCTTGTTCACACCCTGCCCAAGGTCACTGTATGATGGCTGGGCAAGGCTCCTGTGGGTTTCAAAACATTTCACGTGCATCCACTAGCCTCATGGCACCTTTACAATGTATGTTTTCTATTCTCGTCATTCAAAACTTTCAGAAACAGATAAAAAGACTCCAAAGTACACACCGAGATGCTGTGCTAGGCACTGTGCATTTCTTCCTGCCTCAGCCCTGTACTGTCTCAATGAGGCCCAAATGTTTTCCTTAGCAGAGCATTTGAGGTTGATTTTCTGTGTGTATTAAAGAGCTTTATGTCCATAACAGTATTGCTAAAACATGCCACTATCTAGCATTGGTAATATGTTCCTGACTAGTGCTTTAAAATGTTACAGAAAAGTTATGTGACTTTTTCAATTTAAAGTAAAATAGATCAAGTTAAACTCCAGGGAAGCTGATAGCGGCACTTTCATTTTATTTCACTCTATTTCCTCTTTATGACCAATTTTACCCTAATAATCAAAACTTTGATTATAGATCCCTAAGGCACCATGCTGCATGCAGGACCAGGCTGGAAACTGCCACCAGCTCTCACATTGCCGGAGTTTCAGCTGCCAGACAGTGGCATAAGCAAGGTGACTAATGTCAACGCAGTGTCTAGCAAGGGCGCTTCCTCCCTCTGATGAGAATGTCTCCACTTCTGTTTCCACCTTCTGTGGAAAGTCTCAATGGCTGTTTTAGAAAAGTCATGGAGTAAAGTTCAAGGAAAGTAGTGAAATGGCTGCATGGCATCCTCTCCTTGCAGCAGAGGAAACCTGTGAAGACCTGCTGCCCACCCTGCTCTGAACACAAGAAGCTGTGATGAGCATTGCCCACTGCTTTCCCTGGCTTGGACATCATGCCTCACCTGCTCACTTCTAGAAGTCCTGCACCCCTCCAACCTATTGCTTCCTTCTCGTACCTTGTTCAGGGCAGTAAAGGAAGTAAAGGACAATAAAACAAAACTCTGACCTTTCCATACCACAGACTTTTTTCAACCTTGACATAAATCCATGGGCTTTAATGGGTACACGCTGAAGCATGGCCTTGGCTTTGGTGATTTTATTCTCTGCTCTCTGCCAAGGCCAGCAGCAGGCATGGCAGGTTTGTGCGTGGGGCCTGGGATGTAAGATATTTTTCTGAAAAGATGATTTGGACCTTCATGGCTGTGGGGTGTGTGCACATGTATGGGGTAAATGATGCAACTGCGACCTCAGCAATGTCTGCCAAGAGCAGGGGTCCCCAGAGATCATGCCACCCGCTGCCTTTTAGCAGGCCATCAATGCTGAGCCAAGCCAACAGAGACAGAGGGTGCCAGCGTGCCTCAGAAGTGGGCTGTGTGGGTGGCACAAGCATGCCCCCGTCCTGCCAATGCACTGGGAGCTCTCTTTCTGGTGCCCTCTCCCCTGCTCCTCCTCACTAGGGAAGAGCACTGAGCATGGGGGTCCAAGGGAAAGGCACTGCCCCTGGGGAAGACCCAAAGTGGCTGCCACCCTGCCATCAACATGGGAGATCAGGACCCAGCAGCATGGCCTGGGTGGGCAGGGGTTCATTGTCAGGATGTGCCTCGGGCACGGCGCCTTTGCCCAGCCCTGCTTTCTGACCGCAGAAAGAAAACATTTGCCCAGACACAGCCCGGCCCCCTTGCCACGTTGAAAGCCTGGCTGCCGACAGCTTAAAGGGGGTCATGCAATACCTCCCCAGCAGGACACATAGGGACCAGACTGGGAGATGAGTTAAATGAGGCTGGTTTTTAGAGCCTTGCTGAAATCCTTTCTCATAAAAGGCAGCTGTCCGGAAACCTCCTCATCCAAGGGGAGGAGAGTCTGCCTGAGAAGAAGGGAGGCTTGCCAGGCGTGCCACCACTGCTGCTAGCACACAGCCAGGTGCTGCACAGAACTGGTGCTCAGACCTGGGCTGCTGCAGCAGCAGCAGAAGCAGCAGCAGCCTGGTGAAGCAAAGCGGGAATGAACAACACTGCAGGCAAGCAACCCTGGCCAAGCAGGATTGGTAGAGCACTTCAGAGCCCCGTGTGCCGTGCAGTAGCTCCCTGCAGCACTGTGCAGCCCAGGGTGCACCACCAGCGCAAGTCGCCGTCCCTGCCATCCGGTCGGGGAGTGAAAGGCATCCTACATGGAGCAGGGAGTTTAGGCACAATGGGCAAAGGGGTACTTCTCAGGTGGTACAAGGTCCAGAGGTATCCTGGATACATCTTGACAAGCTAGGATGGGGCTAAGGGCTGCCATATCCTTCCTTCTGGGATGACAGGTTTTTAGTGGTCATCAAACGCACTTGTCCTTTTTCTTTGGTGCCTGTGCTGGCCTCCATACTGTCCTGCCTATGGGCTGCAGCTTGACTGCAGTTGGTGCCCATCCTAGGTCAGCAGGGAACAGTTCAGTTTTCCTGTCCAGTGCCACCTATTTCTCGATAGGAGGGATTCTCTTTGCTTGCATACTCCAGGTAGATCTGGGGTGGTAACAGACAAGCACCAACAGATCTCCTGATTTCTCCTCCTGTCCTTCCAGGTAAAAAGCTCAACACTCCAGTACCTTCCAGACCTGGACATCCTTATGCACCCTTGTCATGTAGCAAGAGGACAGGCAGGATGGTCTGAGGACAATCTTTAGCAGCAGGTCTATGACGAAAGAGACAGAGAAAGCACTGTTATGTCTTCTGCCCCTAAAGGTACACCCAAAATTTGGGTTATTGAAGATTATCCCAGTTAAGAGGAGAAACTGATTATGAATTTAGAGGGTCTCTCACTAGGGTCCTGATTCATAAAAAACACATTGAGTCTTCTTTTTGAACCCAGAAAGACTCGTACAACAAGGGCCTGGGTCTTTGCTCAGAGCCAGCCTGCTCTGAGTAGCACTTATACCCAAAAACTCTTACTAGGCTTACCTGTCTGCAGCCAAGTGTCTGGGATGGGGTGGTTATTGTTTAATAGAGGAGAGCGACTGTCCTGCCTGTCCTGCACCCTTGGTTTTAGCAGGACTCACCCCAGTCACACACACCTGTGCTCTCAACCACCTCCTTTATCCTGAAGGAGCTCAAAATGACAAGGCTCTAATAAACCCACCACGAAGAGGAGGAGGGAAAATAATTTAAGAAATGATGAATGACACATTCCTACTTACCTGTAATTACACAGTACGCTTCAGAAAGGTATTTTCCTGTCACTTATCCAAAACATTTGTACTCCCCTTTCTTGTAGTTTCCTGGTCTTTGATTCCCTTTCAGGCAGTTGCTCACCGAGTGCTCTTGAGGTGCACTCAGCGTGCCCACAGCCTGCCTGCAAATCTCTGCCCGTTTTGAAGGTGATGAGCACTCCAGCTTCTCCAGCTTTGGCTTTTTACAACTGTATCTGCAGTGAGAGAAGAGCAGAGGAAGAGTAAAACCCTGAAGTTTTCTTTTCTCAGTATGTTTCTCCCTAGTGCATTTTCTAATGGGCCTCAGAATAGCGTGGGATTTTGTGTCAGGACCCCACTGTGCTCTGTGTATCACCATGAATATCCAGGTCAGCATTCTAGGCCCTTAGACAGCAAGTCCTGCAGTGTTGCTCTATGTTTATAATTTTTAAGGTTTTCACCCTGATTTTTCTAAGACTGTAAAATATCCCAGATTTCAACTTTTAAATTAAAAACAAGAAGTAATATGTGCTTCTATGCATGATCCAAAACTCTTTGTCCTTCTCCTGAAACTCCATAAAAAGGCATGCTGGAGTCTTCAGGTTTTCACCAAAATTGTGAGGAAGGGCTTTACTACTCTTGAGGGCTTCAAAAGGACTGGAATATGCTGGGTCTTACCATTTGATGCAGTTCTGAGGAGCAATTCAGTTGACAGGAAGAGTTTGCAAAAAAAACCCACCCTACTAACCCTTCAGGCTGTGGAGATGTTTTAGGGATTCCAAACACCTCACAGATCTGCTGAAATGTGCTGGATTGAGTGTTTCTCCCTTGAGCTTTGTGCAATCCTCCAATACCTCCTAGGACTTGGAGTGAGAGGACATCTTTCACTTGGACATCTGGCACTAGTGTCCTAACAGACAAGCTTCAAGGCATTTTGTGAAATAGTCTGCAGCTCCCAGAATCTGCTTCAGACAGAAACCCAAGAACATCAGGCAATGCAACCCATTAAAGAAAGTCAGATATTATTTCACGGTGTCTTTCTGTGTCTCTGTGGGGCTGTTATTTGCATCTCCTGCACACATTTTCTACAGCCTTCCTGAGTCTTACCTAATAGCTTAGCTAAGGGGTTTTTTTTAAATGTATAGGAACCCAGTGTGGTTCACAACATTTTCCAGTTTTAAAATAATAATCTCAGAACTTCATGCTCCAGACACGACCTAACAAGGCACTCTACAGACTGTTCCCATGCACTGTACCTTTTATGCAGTATTTCACCTTTAACTCGACTTTCTCACCACAAGCAGCATGCTTTTCCCTTGGTACTCCAAAGATACACTTCATTGTGCTCCAAAGGTACACCTCATTCCTGGATAGCTGAGTTTCCCAGATTATTTTCTATCTGCATCCTACTGGGATCCTTTCTGTGATGCACCTTCTGGTGCGGACTGGTTCCCACCCACACTCTCTCCCTGGTTTTGCCCTTCCTTGGTTCTCCTCTGTGAACTAGAAGCATTTACACAGCTACAAGTTGTAAAGAGAGGAAACAAGCCTCTCCTCTGCATTCATCCCCTTGAAGAATCAGCTCTTCCATTTTGCATCCATGACATTATTTGCACTGAGCCCCAAAGCTGCTGCCTGGACTCGGCATCACCGCTGCTCCATTTAAGCCAGGATGTGTAGGTAACTGGGCAGTTGCAAAATTGCTATTTTCCTTAACACTCAGGCAAATTGCATTTCGGATTCCTAGGCCCACAGTGTAAGCTATTGCAGGGCTGCATGGTCTACCCTCACTATAGTGTTCCTCCTGTGCAAATACCAACAAAACTTATCTGTAAATTTAACCACTGGCAAGAACTGCACTGGTTGGAACTGCTAAATCTCATTTTGTTGGCCAATTAAATCCTCTCTCTCTGTCATCTTGCCTGTGCAAGGGTTTTGCAATGTTAGCAAATTTACAAACCAACCCTCTCTAACAGGACCAGAGTCCTGTGAACCTGCACCTCCATGAGTGGCTGGGGAGTGGGCCAACTCCTTGCAGCCTCAGTTTTGGATTTTTTTCAGTGGAAATTCCCCATCACCAGTTGTGTTGCAGAGGTAGGTTACCTGCTTTTGGAACAATTCCCTTTCCTCTGGGACCAGTTGCAGGCTGTCAGCCTTGAACTTATCACAAGCCATGTGTAACTGCACCTACCACTTCTTGTTCAAAGGTCTCGGCATGTACCCATAAATAGCTTAAGCACCCGAGACCAGTTGAAAGGCTGAGGCCATCCAAGGTCTCTGGGTGGCTTGGCGTGCCATACCTTCCCCACCAGCCTTTCCAGCGTAGCTGGTGCATTACGTAAGCCCCTGACCATCACTAACGTGCCAGATTGGGCTCTGCTGAGAAAGCAAGTTTCCCCATCGTTCAGCTCTGTTTCTGCCTATCAGCATACAGCGCTTAGATTCATTGTGAATGACCAAACTGAACCCAGTGGTATCATCCAAGGTATCTTCATTCACAGAAGCAACTTCTCTCCAGTGACTCCAGAAAGGGGACCGAGGGGGAAGATTGATTTACATATTCCTAGTTGCTGCTCCTGGAAAACATGATTGCTGTTTAATACCCACAAGATCTGACTGATCTGTAGAGTGAGCCTCTAAAGGCCTCAGGTCCCCAGGCAGGTTTCAGACCCTATCATCAGTGAGGGCTGGAAACAACCTCAGAGAAGAACCATCTTTATTTTTTACTGCCCCAGGAGGCAGGACAGCTTTTCATTGCAGACCAGCTACCTGCAAATAGTTTGCTTCACTTGAAACATGTCTTTAAACATGTCCACTTCAAGCTGATTAGCTCAGCCACTATTAGCCCATGTACTGGTTTAGCTTGGTTGGTCTGGCAGACTTTGGACCACCTCTGTTAATAGCACCCATTTCACATGGCCTAGGAGTGCCTCTGTGACCAATATCCCCCTTGTAAGGTTTTGGTGACAGTCCTGCACAAAACTGTGGTCCTCACTCTGACCCCCAAGCTCGATCTAACCCCGTTTCCCCATTTTGCAACACTGCAAAGGCTTGTTGCATGTTGTGTTGTGTCTTGGCCCACCACCTTCCCACAGTCAGGTTATTTTATTTCTGCTTCTGAATTCAGCTGCATTTTTGCATGGCCGCTGTCTCTCTCATTTTACATACATGAGGTACGTGTGGCATTCTCTGAAGTAGAAAGTTCTCTTTTCCTCTCTCTGTGTTAGCCACAGAGCTGCGATGACAGGACTCCTGGTGACTGACTTCTCCTCAGAGTCTGCTTCCTGGCCCAATGCTCTGCTGCAACCCATTATTTAAGTACCCTGGCAAATTCCTCTGCTTCTCACAGTGTTTTTGGCTTCCCATTAAACACAGAGATACCATTTCTGGCTCAAGAAGTCTCTGCACCACAGGCCACCAGGACCTGAGAGACTGGCCTGGGGAGTTTTCGTTACACGCGTGCTCTGTTCATTTGCTCCTCCCAAGGCATCTCCCTCTGCACTCCAGGACAGCGGGACCTTTTTTCTGACCCAGCTCAGCTCTTCATGTGTTCTCATTTCATTTCTTCCCCTGGTCTCAACCAGGTCATCCCATAATTGAAAATCTATGAGCAGGTTCATGTCCAATTTACTTTGGAAGTCTTCCTTAGTATCTTATTATTCAACCAAAACAATCGAAATCCTTCGGCTGAATTCTCTTTGTCCCCTACTTTGTAGCACATGGCTGACCAGCTTGCTCTAATTGATGGTTGATTCTGGTCATATGGCCCTCCTAGATAATTCAGTCTTATTTTTTTTTCCTGAAGGCAACTACTCACTGCTGTAAGAGTTGAACCCATTGAGTTGGCTTGTAGGCATCCTATTTCAGAGCTTTGCCCTTATGCCATGGTTATGAACTGAGCTAAATAAACCTTTCAAATGTATTCTCCTCAAGGACCGTGGCTTTTGCACTGATTCAGCTGGGATGGATCGTCTGGTTTCTTCCACTTACAGGCTGAAAATGGTGGTGAGCGTTTGGTAGTAGGCGGTCTTCTGGCTCACCTTTGTCTACAGCTGTTATTCCCTGTGGTGACCTGCAAATCTCTGATTTCCGAGTGTTTTTTTTTCAGTTTCTTAACTTTTTGAGGTTGTTCATCTTGGCTTGTAAATTGGCCAAAGCTTTTCTTTCTTGTGCCTCTTATTTTCTGGACAGCATTCTTTTCCATGATCATCATGCTGCCGATCTCCTCTTTGATCCATCTTGCCATTTTAAACTGGGAATCTTCCAGGAGAATTTCTCACTCTCTCTGGACACTGAAGCCTTTTATCCTTGTCTGCAGGTGACCTCTTATAAACCTCTCTTAGAAGTTTCCAGATGTTGCTTGAACTCTTTTTCTAAAGTCTCCAGCTGTCTCAGCTCATCTTTTGCATCTTTTGGTCATTTTTTATTTCTGTTCCCACTACATTCCAGATAAAATCCCAGAATTAGGACTTCTCCTCCTAGAGGCAGAGTCTCACTCCAGACATTGTTTCCATAATTTGAAGATTTGCAGGTTGTTCCAGAGAGGATGAAGCTGGCAAACATACTGCAGAAATTCTCCAGGTGCTCCACAAGGAGGTGCTCCAGAAGTGCTCATCCCCTGCTCCCCATCCCATGTATCCGCTACAGAGGCTGCACAAAGCCCTGCTTTCCTCTCCATGGGAGGGATCAGGTGGAGGAGAAGGTCTTTTCTTTCAGAGTTCAAGCTCCCTTTGAGTCAGCACTCCCCCAGAAGGTCTCCACATGCTTTTATCTCAGAGCTAAGCTCCTCCTTCTGTTTGGGCTGCGTCTCCAGTTTTCCTGATGCTTTCTCGAAGGCCAGTCCAGTCAGGAGGAGAGGAATTTCATACTGAAGGTGGCTGCTTCTCTCCACTGACCAGCAAGAGAGCCTGCAGCTCCATCTTAGGTGCCCAACATGGATGCCTAACTTGGGACAACCACTGCCACCCTGCGTGGACAACCACTGCAGGCATATCCCTACACCCAGCAAGTTTCACTGGCAGCCTGCAACCCCTCTTTCCAAGAGAGCAGGTCTGGAGTCCACCCTATGGGACAGGTCCCTTTTCTCGCCAGCTGCAGACTCTCCCCACAACCCACCAGCAGTCCACGAGGCTCTCCTCCCGGCACCCCCAAATACAACCTATGGACATGTGGTGTACATTTTGGTAGCATATTTTTAGCCCCGTGTTGGTTGCACCGACAGTGTGAAAATGTCATTAGGTTAACAGGGAAAGAACTAAATGAGCTGGCAGTGCCATGCAGGAGCCTCTGACACCTTCCCAAAGCTTTCTCTGTTCACAAAACCTCAGACACACATCACACACAGGCAGCTCCCCACCACGTGTAAAAATCACCAGTTACCCTCCCAGTAAGGTTACCTGTGGAGCATGGTCACTGGAAAGGAACAATGCGGGGCTCTTGTCTCTCCTTTGGCTGGTGGAGCCATGCTTTCTGCTTACTGGAGTAACGCCCACCCAGCTGTCATGGGAGCCCCAAACTGCCGCCTCCTCTCACAATTGGTGATCACACACCAGCCCTCCCCGGAGCCGGAAGAAGAGAGGGAGCGAGGCTGAACCGAGCAAGTAGCCAGGGAATAAGCACATCCCTGCGGACCACCACCGCTGGCTGCTCCCGCCA
>NW_010174652.1:0-374 GCF_000695765.1 Mesitornis unicolor | reverse complement strand
CAGCAGGCGACCCGGCCCTGTGTTGGATCTGGGGAGGGAGAGGGGGGCGTTCTGCTCCCCCGGCACCATACGTGGGGTCGGGACCGCTGCGCACCCCGCACGTTGCAGGGCCGCACATGCCACACCAGTGTAAGCGCACACGCACGGACACACACACGCGGGGACGCGCACACGCGGGGACGCGCACACGGAGGGAAACACGCAGGGGTAGACACACGCGGGGTCACTCACGCAGGGACACACACACACAGAGGGACAGACACGCAGGGACGCGCACACGCAGGGGTAGACTCACGCTGGTACACGCACACGCGGGGATGGGCACACGCGGGGACGCACAACGCCTCTGTCCGGGGCACGGGGAAGAGCATCCC
>NW_010174651.1:0-50082 GCF_000695765.1 Mesitornis unicolor | reverse complement strand
AAATACATATATTAAAAAAGGGCTTGCTTTAAGGCTTTGCTCACATAAAGTTACTGCTCCCTTTGTGTAGGGAGCCAGCTCTGCCTGCCCTCGCTGACAAAACCACGCTCCTGCCCACCCCTATGGCAGCTGACCACAGAACAAACAGGCCATTTCACGCAGGCTTTTGAGATGGTTTTAGTTTTTGTGTTTGCTCCAATGCAAAACAAAAAGAACCTCTTGGACTTCTCTGCAAAAGCAGGGTCTTGTTGAGGCAGCCGTTTGTGAGCAAGGAAGGCACCGTTTGCGTTGGGAAGGCTTTGCTAACGGAACTAAACCGGCGAGCTTTCCTATCATGGGCGCATCTTGCCATGGCAAGCAAGGTTTATGTTGGTTCCCTAAACGGGTGAGCGCTCTCTCAGCAAAACTACACCTTTGCTGACACAGCAGCTTTTATCCTCTGACTTTTGCTGGCTTAGCTATATTGATTTTTTTTTTCTTTTTAAAAAAAAAAAAAGAAAAGAAAAAAGAACAAAACCAAACCAGCATTTGTCCTTACTGATAAGCTGACAAAAATTTGCAAGTGATTGAGTGACCTAGTAATGATGGCACAGTCAGAGATGTGGGGGAACCAGGTTCAAATCCCTGCTCTGTCTGATGCAAAGCTGCTCTTTTTTGGGGTTCTAGATCAGAACCACTAAAGTAGGACATGGGAATCCTGCCATTAGCTGCTTCTTTGCAGATACTCAAGGTCAAAGGCCTAAATACCACATTTCTGACAAGGAACAGTCTTGTCCCAACAAAAGTTTTCACTCAAATTACAACATTTTGGCTTCAATAAATCATGCTGCTTTGGGAAGAGAGAATTTAGCTGAAAAAGTGTTCCAAGCAGCTCTAACCCTCACGCATACAATTAAATATCCGCAGTTCCTATGCAGTACAAGTTGTGAGAACGGTTCAGTTCCTGTCGCTAGTTTGCAACATGCGTGAGCAGAAACGACGTCCTGGAGCTGCTTCATTGTGAGCAGCCGCAGAAGAAATTTTCTTTAAAAAGGGACCATGTTAAGAACTGTGGATCAGGTAAATACTAAAGAGGGGCTATAATGACACTGCTGCTTTCAAGCAGAGGGAGCTGTTGTACAGGAAGAGAAGAGCAACATAAACCACACAGGGACAGGGCAAGCGGCGCCGTAAAACCCTGCATGTTTGATAGCAGCAGCCGTGAATCGCAATGCGATTGCCACGAGGAACACAGCAAAAGCCGCACGTGAACACCCCGACCTTCTGAATTTCCAGGTGTAATCACTAACACACATTCTCTATAATTGAACAGGAAGGGGATTGCACTGCACTTTTCTTACCAAAACAAAAGGAACGATGTTTTTCGTAAACCTTGCTGTAGGATTTATACTCAAACCCAAACGCACCCTCAAGAACACCGTCAAGGCTAGGACAGCAAACACTGAATTCACGTTCATGTCTTGTTGAGGGCGAGTGCAACTGGACTGCGTGGGCTGGTGTCTTGTTTTTGAAAGCAAGCAGTGCTAGCAGCAAGGTGAAAAACAGATTCTTACCTTTTATGCTACCTACAAAAAGCAAGTTCACTGCCACAGCACCCTGACGGACTTTGGGGCAGCCTCCAAGTTAACAGAGCAGTTAGAGCCATTTGAGGTTAAGAACTAGCACGACAACTGCACACCTACCCTAAGGCTCTGGATTCACTTTACTCGGCTCACGCTAAGCCAGATAACAGTGATTTTTAGTCACTAGCAGTCAGGACCACATTTCAGTCTCTGGTCTGAAAGGCGCCTTGACTTGGATGGAGTTTACGGGCTGGGAAAAAACCCTCTCCCCAAACCCAGAGCTAAGCCATTGCTGTAATGGCACATGGCTCGAACACAGAAGTGACTCAGCTTCAGTAGTTTACTAAATTACTACATGACTTTGCATTACAGGAGAGGGAGCGTGCACAGGACAGTCCCGTGCAATTTGGTCACCGTAAAATGGGCATGAATGGGGCTCGGTATATTTAAAGAGGAACTTTTAACTTCAGCTCACTGAAGGATTCCTTTACACAAATGAATCATTTATGAACAACGAGGAAAGGAATCGGGCTGCAAAGGCTGGCTGTCAGAGATAAAACCTCTTAACTCACAAGCACCGACACAAATTCTCTTTTTAAAAAGAAAAATAAAAAGGAATTACATGTAAAATAATAATTGCCACTGGTATAAATGATGGAGGTTGTCCACTGCCAGGCAGCAGCAGCGGCAGCAGCAGCCCAGGATGCTGGCCTCCAGGTAACCCTTTGAGGAACTGCATGTTGTAGCTGTTGTCTTTTTCTTTGTGCTCGAGCCAGCCACAGAGTATGTGAACCTGTTTAAAATAGTCACAATTTATTCATACTTAGCACGCCATATATTTAACTACGTCAAACCATAGGTTTTCCCTTCTCCTCTACGGCTCCTCATCAAAATCCACAAATGTTTCCTGGAGTCCAGGTGTCAAATTTTTCTTCTTATTTTCTGAGCCTCGCTTGTTCTGGATTCATTTAGCAGTGCAAGGAGTCAAGCAGGGGCCACTGCAGTTGCTGCCTCTGGGATCCCTGGATTTGAAGCAGTATGAAGGCTCTTAAAAACCTGAGCTCTGCTAAAACGTTAAGAGTCCCAAGAGCACCGCGTTAACGGTCCTACGTGCAACGCTGCTGGAACGTGTAACTTTATTGTGGCTTCGAGCAAGGGACCGGAGCTTGCCATGGGCACCAAAGATTCACACTCGGTTAGCTTAGTCCTTAGGCAGCAAATCTGGAAATACAACCGATACAACCTCTGTTCGTTGCACTGGAAAATTAAAATGCTAACAACAGCCTGACTCTTCCTCCTTCCTTACCACAACTGCGAGGTTCCCGCAGCAGCCGAGAGAGGGCACTCCAGGCCAGCCCAGCTCCCGCAGGAGCGCAGCTCCCCAGCCGAGGGTGAGGATGAAGATGATGAGGAGCAGCCTCTAGGATGCAGCAGACCATAGCTGTAACTCAATTGGATGTAAGTGGCTACCATGTTTTCTGGGGTTTTGTTTCTGTTTTCCTGTTTTAAAGGCTCATATGAAAACGTACGACAAAGCTGCGGGTGACTGACATTTGCTGTGCAAAGTCACTCTCACTTAGTTACAGGCTATATTAGTTTTGGCATCGCTCGAGATCTAAATTCAGCTAGCCTGACTTCCTAGAATATTTTAGCTTTCTTCAAGCAACAAACTGCCTGCTGCCACAAAAACACTCCTCGGAAAACACACATCAAAAATAGCATGGCAAAGGATCCCAAAAGAAACTTTTTTTCCTGTACCAATTTTGATTTATCTGAACAATTTCACAAGTGCCAATTTGTATACTGCAGGTTTTTGCGAGAGCGCCAAAACAAACACATGTTGAGGCTCAGAGGTCAGAGCAACCCAGCGTCGTTACATTTTGCATGGGACCACTTCCAGGTCTAACATACATCTCCATATTTAAGACTCTGCAGTTTGCAAGTGAACAAGATAGCAGACTGGAAGACTCTCAACCACAACACTAGAGCATACTGTACCGGGAACACACGCTCGTCAACGAGAAGGACCAAATGCATTTTATGCTCATCTTGCTATTATGCCGAAGGAAGGCAGAACTGCACATGGAGTAGTTTACCTGTATGCTCAGCTTTGTGAAAGACTCAAAATACTCATCCATGCTCTCATTTGTGAGGTGCCACTCGATGCCTTTGCAGAGCCACCCTCCACACACACAGCAACAATGCCAATGGGATGCAAGAGTCAAGGAGGACAACCAACCTGCAGCCTTTCCAACAGAAGGAGAAGAGAGGCAGCTCCAACTCCCTCCTTAAGGTGGCCTCAATTTAGGACTGAGACTGAAGGTCCAAACCTCCTGTTCATTCACTCAGAGGCTGACAGGACTTGGCCTCAGGAACGGCCAAAGCTACTCTAAAACCTGCAAAAACATCCCTGAAAAAGTGCTCAGGCCATTTTTGTTCGACCCAGTGCATGGGCAACCAGACCGAATTTCAACGGTCTGTTCCTGCCTCTTCCACTCACATCAGGCTGCAGTCAGCAGGACTGCTTGGGAAGGCACGCAACGCACAGCCTCTGGCTGCACCAAGAAATAAACTACAGGCTGATGTGCTGCAGTAATCTTAAATACCAACTTACGCACAGAACGGTATTCAAGGGAGAATGCTGAACTTTTTTTGTGATGTAAGGGAAAGCGCTGGAAATAAAACATAAGTATTTATTGATCTGCAGTGAGGGAATAAAGCAATGAATTTCAGAAGCTCTAGTGCACAGCCAGCATTAATCACAACTTCTGTTGTGGGAAATGCCAGCAAAGAAACAGGAATTCACAGAGAAATTTAGAAAAACAAAAACAAAACCAAAACCATCCAGAGTCACACCCGAAAAGAGGGAGCAGCAAAATAAGAGTAGGCGGCACGATGGGTGTCCCACACCGGGCTGTCATCATCCGCGATGTGAAATCCGAAATCTTGTCGGTCGTCTCCAGCAAGAACCAACACAGCGCACAGCGACGACTCAAACCCATGCAGGGCAGGCGAGCACCACACACGGGGATGAGCAGCAGAGTTGGGACCAAAGCGCCTCCAGGGACCGATCAAACGAAAAAAAGATCTCAGGCGCTACTGCGATTCTCAATAAAAGATCAAAGACAGGCACTGAGTAGGGGAGTTTTGAAAGCGTCGCCGTGCAGCGGACTCAGGTCGCTATCTTTTAATTTATCAAACTTCTCAATCAACCCAAGGTTTCATCTGCCTTTCGTATTTGCTCCCGACAGAGCTAAAGTCACAGGGATTACGTTCATTAGACTCTCTTAGTATCTTACACTCTCAGACTTTCCAGCTCCAGAAAAAACATGCTGAATGCTGACTACGGGGAAAAGCCACGGAGATAAGACAAAAAGCCCTGAACTCATAAGGAAACGGAGGAAAGCCACTGTGTGATAAGATAAAGTAGAGATAGAGACGTGTGGGAATAAAGAAAACACCACCAATGAGCCAGGGGAAAAGTTATAAACGGTGTCACCTACATAACCTGCAGTCAGTGGTCTTACTGCACATTCTGAGTTTGATCAGCGTTTGGACTCAAATAATCCCTGCACTAAAAATCAACCAAGAGAGCCCAGCAGGGGCTTGCACCAGTTTGGTGTGCTGGGCTCAACACCATTACCAGTCTGCGGAAGTGCAGCACGGGTTTCCTTACAAACCAGAGCTCTCTGCATGGAGAGCTTGCATCATGAACAGCAAACACATGAATTATGGAAAATCTGCACAGAAAAAGCTGAAAAAACCAAAGTGAGGAGACAGGACAGGCTGGGGTTTGGGGTTTTTTGTAATAAGGAGATGCAAACAGTGACTTGGCCCAAAGAAGACTTGCAACAGTAAGGGTGGTGGAGAAGACAGGGGGACAGACAAAAATGTTGCAGTGAAATTTAAGTCTAACACACAATACAGTAAAACAGAGAGAAAAAAAGTGCAACAGGACTACTGGGATTTGGGGAGCAGCACCGTCCAGCAGGGCGAGGTATTAAGAAAACAGAATACCCCATAACTTCCACAAGTTTTCAGAATTCTCCGTGCCTATCCATCAGCACCAACAGTATCCCCCTGTACTTGGCACTGGTGAGGCCGCACCTCGAGTGCTGTGTTCAGTTCTGGGCCCCTCACTAGAAGAAGGATGTTGAGATTCTGGAGCGTGTTCAGAGAAGAGCCACAAGGATGGGGAGGGCTCTGGAGAACAAGCCTGATGAGGAGCGGCTGAGGGAACTGGGCTTGTTTAGCCTGGAGAAGAGAAGGCTGAGGGGAGACCTCATCACCACCTACACCTCAAGGGAGGTTGTAGAGAGGTGGGTGCTGGTCTTTTCTCCCAGGTGATGGAGGATAGAACAAGGGGAAATGGCACCAAGCTGTGCCAAGGGAGGTTCAGGTTAGAGATAAGGAGGAAGTTCTTTACTGAGAGGGTCGTCAGAAGCTGGAACAGGCTGCCCAGGGAGGTGGTGGAGTCACCATCCCTGGATGTGTTTAAAGAGCGGGTAGACGAGGTACTTAAGGATATGGTTTAGGGGGTAGACAGGAGCGGTTGGACATGATGGTCTCAGAGGTCTTTTCCAACCGAGCGATTCTGTGATTCTGTGATCTACCTCAAATCTCATCGGTTCAGGAGAACACATTCAGAGCTGCTGGGGTTGAGCTTTTACACGCCCATCACTCCACCAGCTCTAGACTAACACAGCTTTTGGATAAGCAGTTCCACGGCTTCCTCGAGTCTCAGCTACATTACCTTACCCTTGCTGAGATTTGCCCAGTGTTTAACAGAAAATCCAGCTACAGTTTTGTCCGTTTACATTCTCGCCTTCTCTTGCAGGCAGAAGACATCTGCGGAATAATAATGAATTTCTTTGGTTTGGGGTTTTTTTGTTTTTATTAAAAGCTATTCTTCCTAGCAGGAAATGAAAAAAGAACAACCAGTTTGGTAGAGTTTGGGGGAATAGGGAAAGCATTTCTAAAGGCTAATAATAATAATACTGCTTAGTATTTATTTCGAGGATATGTGACAAACTAAAGAAAAACCAGATGTTCTCTGTAATGCTCCAGTTTCTCTGCAAACTCAGGTATTGCCCAGAGAAGCGGCTGCTGGAGCTCGCAAAAGGCAGCAGGGCTGTCCCTAGGATGTGCCACTCCACTCTGGACATGGGATTCCTTCCTGATTTCTCCCTGGAAGAGCCAGACCCCCCTCCAAGGCCGGCATCCCCAAGGATCAGGGCATCCCCAAGCCCTAGCACGACTTCCTGCAGCAGAGCTCTGCAGCTCCCCACCTCAGCGAGCTGTTCCTGTATCTGTGTCTCACGCTGAGATACACAGTCTCTTTGATTTCTTATTTAAGCGGTTTCTGGTCTCCCAATGCTCTTAGTGCTGCTGCACTGAGATTTTTGGAAACCACTAATCACGAACACCCTAGAAACTTCACCAGGAATGTGCCTGAACACATTCACCAGCTCTTCAGTCCTGGAAAGCAGTATTTAAGCTGAACTCCAAGAGAATTTTTCAAAAAGCTATACTGAATTCAATTCACGACACACTATTAGGAATTATTTTACAAACGAAGCAGCTTAATATGATTTAAAGGATGCAGAACTTTCCCATAGGGGGAGAGAAGCAAATCCTCTGTGAGATGAGTAACGACACAGTTGGTACTGGGGCTTACAGAACTTTGATGTTAATGAATGTGGATGGGTTGTAGAGATGGGAGAAAAGCTGCCCTTATCAGTTTTCCCAGTACCAAGCTGATAGCCATTGTAAAACTGCTTTTTAATACAGCTGTGCAGCTTTTGCCACTAAGCCACAGGTTCCCATCACATGAGCAGGTGAAAATGTGCTTAACAAGGACGTGAATATGCTTCCCTGTTCATAACAAACTTATGGCAAGGCAGACATAGCTCAAATTATCAACAAGAGGGCAAATGTTTATCCAGCAACATGTCAAAGCATTCCAGCCCCCACGTCACCGTTGAACAGTCCAAAAAAAGGAAAAATTATCATCTAGTTGAATACCACCTTCTACAAATAAGAAGTCATTTTGCTTTTTTTGCAATTCTACATCTGGAGCCTGTTTGTTTGGGGCACAAAGAAAAAGAGGAAAGATATTTGGAGACACTTAAATTGCTTCACTTCCTGTCGCGAACGACCGTGTGGTGATTTTGTTATAAAAGAGAAAATAATTGGTTCCCATGCCCCCTGGGAAAAGGACAAAACATAACCTGCTGAACGTGCAGCAAAAAAAAGACACCCCAGTTCAACAGTAAGAACAAAACCGTGAGTGATAATGAATATTGATGAATAATGATAATGAAGATAAATCCAAAACTAAGGCAGCTGCGGAGTCCCTAGTGCTGGACCACAGCAGGAACCCCTTGAGCACCGACCCAGGCGCACTTGGTGCTGGTTTGGGTCTGGCCGACGTGAAGCTGATGCAGTGCAGTGCTGTTTCCATGGATGGGGGGGTATTTACACCCACATCCATGTGAGCTCCTGCAGCCACACAGGACCACAGGGCAACTGGGGACTAAGCAAAAGCAGCCAGGGACTGGGGATTTACCTTCCAAGCACAGGCAGAGAGAAACAGCACCTCACAGGTGTGCCTAAGAGCTACATGAAGTGTCAACCCTCTAATTCCAACCCTTGCCCCCTCCAGCTTCATGCACTTTAAAACAGGTGCTCTAAAATACTCCGACTTCAGAGCACAGTAAATTAAGCTCCAGAGAAAGTCCATTCAGCTTTTTCTTTAATTTGATAAAAGCTCATCAGACCATTCAAGTTACCTTCTGGTCAATACTGCCTCAAGAAATCTGCAATTCAGCTACCTGTGGTTTTTCCGCTAATTCTGTAAAACATTACTGACAGAATCTGCTGGGCCGCATGCATCAGATCTTGGGTCAACACTGTTCCAGGGCCAAAGTCCCACTTATACTATTGTCATCTCTTCTGTTTCTCTAGAAGTCTTCACCTCTTGTAATTTTTCTTTCCTCTTGCTTAACGCCCTGGGATTGCTGTAATTTTTATACAGTATTTCTCCTCTATTTTAACCTGATGACACACCATGCCCTCTTCTGTTTTCATTTCTGTCTAAGAAAAACAACTAGTCTCAACAACGGTGGCTTAGCTCTTGACTTGCTGGCTTGTCTACTGACAGAAAACAATAAATATGCTTACTGTAGCCCCCTGCATCACAGATGATCCCAAAATACTCTACAAACAGGGCACTGGGTCCCTCACTCACCATCAAGACATACTCGCTGCTAACTGTGCCAGCAGCACTACATAAAAGTTAGTTAAAAGGTGAAAAAGAGAGCAACTTCTCCAAGTGAAATTACAAGGAAATTAAGGGAGGTAGGGTATATTACTTCACAGAGAAGTTGGCCAGAAGACCATACAGCACACGTTTTTAATGGCCAAAAGCAGGGCAGAGTTCCTGGTTCAGGCAGAATCACCAGCAAGGCACGGCTGCTCCTCAGGTCTCTGCTGAGCGTGACACAGGATCAGCTGAAGAACGCCCAGGACATGCAGGGCCTGTGGGCACGGCCGCTGCTGCCCCTCCTCCTGCAGGCTTTTCATCTCAGCTTCAGCAAGAAAAAGCAATGCCCAGCCTAGGAGCTTTGACGAGATCCCAACACAGTGGTGACAATAGCAAAATACACAGAAGATTGCATTTTAAGATCTCTTCAGTGTTGCTGACTTAAATAAGCCATCACACTGGGAGAAAAAATAATCCCGTGAAAGCGATCATTTCAAGAATACACAGGACCAGCCTCCCCATGCACCTCCCCTCTGACCAAGTATTGACCCTGCGAGCAAAGCAGCAAAGGTTTTAGATTTCCTACCACATAATTACAAATCAGGACCTTCAGCAAAGGGGAAAAAAGATTTTCTGAACAGTGTTCTAGATAAATACAGTCCTGGGACATCAAAAAGGGTTAAATCCACCCTCTTGTTCGAATGGTATCCCAGAGTTTTAGGAGCACGTGTACAGTCCTTTCAAGAGGACTTTGGTAAAAACAGAAAGAACCATTTTAAGCATTTAAATCCCTAAAGATAGACAAAAGAAAACACAGGACAAAGTAGAAATACTATTGATTATGCATAATTGGTATAATTAATTTGTAATTAGTTCATTAAAATATATAGGCATTGGAATTATGCTTGTACATTTCTGGGAATATCCTGCAAGTCACTTGGGATATGCTTATCATTTATTTGATAGATGAAACATTATTAGAAAGACAGCCCATTAAAAATTAACATAATAGAGCAATAATTTCTTGATCTCAGCGTTCAGTTTTCTACATACTCAGATTCCCATTCTACCTCACGAAGAGTTTTTATTAGTACTGCTTTTCAGAGCTTGACTTGGGAAGTGCAGCATAACTGAGGCACACTACCCTCTAGGCCATGTATGTAGTCAGTTTTGAGGAAACAAAGAGACAAATACCATAAATTATATACCCTGAGAGTATTCAGCACCGCATCTAACTCTATAATCAAAATTAAGTTCTGTAATCAAAATAAAGATGGAAAGGTAAAAAGCCTCAATACCAAAGATGAACGGAAGAAGCTTCCACAGCACTGTAAGCAGCCCGGTCTCTGATTGCTCTGCATTCTTCCACATCTGCAGCACATCTGGCATCGCTCACAGCCATCCCTGAACGCATCTGAGTGAGCAGGATTCCAGATTAACAGTCACCAGTCCCTCACAAGAAGCGACTGAAATGGGCTGGCGTACACTGGCACTGCAGCAGCAGTTCAAAGATGCTATCAAAACTTGATGTGGGGGAAAAGTAAGGTGGAATAATAGGGATTTGCCGTTGTTTCTCCTGTAATGTTATACTTTCCTATTCCTACTGATCTTTCTGAAGTCCTGCTGATATTTCTGTAGCGCCATTTCAACCAAAAGCTACAAAAATAATTTGATCTTAAAAACCCACAACACAGTCACATCACCCCCATGTTGGGTAACACCAGAACACCAAAGTTTCCTTAAATTTCTGTAAGGGACAGACAGAGAGAGTCAGCCCTTCTCAGTGTAATTCTGAGCATGACGAATAGGCCTTCTGCTCAGCATCACCTCCTAAAAAGTATTTTCCTCCCCATTCTGCCTCCACCATCACTAATGGGAGCCTAAAAGGGTTAGCCCCTCGTTGATGCACCTCATTTAGCCACGTGAAGCCAATGCAAACAGGCCATGCGAATATCCGTCTTAATTTGATCCCCCCTCTTCAAAAAAACAACAAAAATCCCCCATACTATTACTCAAAATGAGCAAAATTAACAGTGGGTATACACTACAAGCAGTGCTATTTGCCGTTATAAGGCTTGAAACTTTTCTATTTTAAAGAAGGGTAAAATTGCAAAACCATGTAGAAACCAGTCAGGTCTCCAGGCCCTGGAAGCCACAGTTCAACACTTCACTGTCATTTTGTGCTTCTCAGCAAATCTGCTTTAAGAATTCTGAGCAGACTCCCAGGAACCACAAACCTCTTTTCTTTTTCCCCCGCCTCCAATCTAGCACGGACAATTATTTATTTTCTTTGCCCTGCACTCCAGAATGTGATGGATGTATTTACATAAACACACACACAGTCAGAGATATCTCTCTATAAAAATTAATCTGCAGATGATGAAAAGTGCAAAAGATCTAAGAGGCAAATCCCAAACAAAAGAGCATACTTTAGACATAAATATCTTGAAATTATAAAGATCTGAGATTAAGTGGTTTACCACTCATTTAGAATTGATTAGAATGTATTTAAATTTAGCTGAAAGTACCACAACATTGCTCATGTATTTGCATCTGCGAATAAGTAAATAAAAAGCCTGTTATTAAAGCCTTCATTAATTCTGATTATATGAGAACTTAAAAGCAAATCTGTGTATCGCTGCTCTGTAAAGACTCCCAGCAACTCTACAGTAAAGCTGGCACTGCAACACAACATGTGTCAGCGAAAATGACTAACAGGAGCTATTTTCAGTAATCTTAAATCACACTGGTAAAATATAGAATTAATGGTTTTGCATAATGCTTCAAATATTTTCTATTCCAATTCATTCCCGATTCATGCCTCATTGTATCAAAAAGTGAATTTTATATCACTTGACATTTATGTACAACAGGCAAACACGTTTTATTAAACTACAACTTCTAAGCAGCATTCAGATGTGATGTGTATATTATTATGAAGAGTGATCCAGCTATTTTATTTCCTTATAATTATGATGACTGGAGGTTTAAAAATGTATCACACTGACTAGGAACATTTCATTCTGACTACAGATTTGAGAGTTTCTATATATTCCATTGAAGGCAATGCTTTTGAAAGAAGGATTCACTAATTTTAGTAGAATTTTCCCCCACTTAAAAGACTTCCTGTTGATTTCAAAGGAGTTTAACAATTAAGTATAATCTACACCAAAATGGTTCTTCTTGGAGAAATCAAATTTTAAGTTATAAGTGGGAAGACAGACGGCAGACCAGCAGAGGTCTATACTCCATTTATAAACGAAAGGTGATTTGAGGCAGTGAGGGGAGGAAAAGCGAAAGATTCATTAAATTTGGTACATAGGAGATGATGCTGCAATAGCCAAGAAAGTCTGTTTGCCACTCTCATAGTTGAAAAGTCATCCCAAGTTAAAACAAAATAAACCAAAACCCAACCTCCTCCCAACATTTAGCCATTAAACTCAGAGTTATGAGGTGGAGTTTGATTAAAGATTTTGCACTTTATCACATCCAATAATCAGACTGGTTTAGGAGAAGCTCTACACTGTATTCTATAGAGTTGGCCTCAAGATAAATTACTTCTCCCTACACAGTTTCTAGGCCCAAGTGCTGAGTCGATTTCCCAGTAATCAGCATCACAAAACACTTTAAGGCACCATACAAGACAAAGGGTCAAAGGGATTTTTAGTATTGAGTTATACAAAAAAGTATACCTGGTAGTCTAAAATGCTGAATCCTAAACCATTTTTGTCTTTCTCCAGTTCAATAACCTTCACATCAGGAGACCAGAGCGCTAATTCCCCTTCTTCCTCCTCAGGATTAATGTCTTCCTCAGGTTTCATCTGAAAATTAGAAGGACTAGTTCAAATACTATTCTTTCAGTTCTTTACAAACACTATTCCTCCAATATTTTGATACAACACATGCCTTGATATATGACCTTTTATGGAATTACAATGTCATTGATACTCTCTTGGGACTGGGAGTGTCAAAACTGCATGTTTTGAGCATCAGAGCCCAACCTGTCATACAAACACCCACGTATTAGTCAGTTATATTTATTACTAACCTGTTACAAGCTGATGAACTTCAGCTGTCCCATTAGATGCATAAAGGAAAAATAAATATCTTAGCATAAGAGATTTAACCACAGACAGCTAATAGAAAGACCAGACGATAAGGCACATCCGATACTTGTGGTATTAAATATGCAAACAATAAATTCTTATACAAATAATATCTAATTTGTAAAAGCAGCTTCTTTTTTCCCTACCTTAGCACAAAGATTGTGAAAGAGGTATAGTTACATGATTCTGTAGGTTAAGGGCAGCCTCATAAGTAGTTCTTCAGAAAAGGGATCTTGTGTTGTATAACGTAAAATTCATTTTTTAACATTACTGCTATTTTACCAATACAATCTTTAGAAAATAGCAATGTACGACGTCCCAAGAACACCGTTAAAATCATGTACTCCTAACTTCACACTGATTTAGCTTTATTTCTTTGGCTAAATATGCCTATTACACAGAGCACTGCCATGAGGCAAAAGGAAGACATTTTTCTTCCACACACTCTTTTCTTGATACTTTGACAAAAGCAAGCAGAAATATTGTGAGATTGCTCTAAGGAGAAGGCAGCCTCTTCACTTAGAACCACCTCACGGCAAAGATGTACAACCAACAGGGTGCACATGGAAAACGTTCAGTAAAATGCAGCATCAAAACCCACAGTGGAACAAGTCCTGTTGCAACAGAAAGGGCCTTTTACAGAACAGTGTAATACTGTACACCTTCTTCTTCCACAAAACATCCGTATTTCTTGTTTAATTCTCCACCTTAGAGGAAATTAGATCAGAAAAGAGCAGAAAAGACGAGAAGTCAAGCTGTAAATACTTTTTATAAATAGGAACAGCCATTACAAGCGTCAAGCCTTAGTTTGAGATTTTAAAGCTTCTGCAATGGAAAGAAACGTTAAGTTTCCTTTTTTTTTTCCAGTTCTATAAAAACCTACTCAGAATATGGAAGTAATCAGCTAATGGTGGCAAGGATGTGAGTTAGTGCAATCCAGAGCTCTCAATCACCTATTAAGTGTAAGAATGATGAATGAGATAGATGTACACAGTCAGCACGCTAGCTTGGTGATTTACCTACCTTGTATTTATAGTACAGTGAAGTTTCTCTTGACCAACCTATATAAACTGTAGTTTATACTACAAAAGTATTAATGTTGCAAACGTGAACTATCACTGAAACACCAGTTGCCTCTTATGAGTCTAAAGTGAATGGTAAAGATGGCTTTATATGACAATTTAATACAAAACTGCCTCATATAACTAGATATTTTCACTAGATATTTATATTCTATCATTGTCCTTTTACCAACTGAACGAAAGGAGAAGTCTACCTTTGGTTCTGGAGGGGAGACTCCCAGGGTGGGTTCATCCACAAGAGACTCACTGCCATCATCAAAAAGTCGCCGACAGCAAACCAGTGTAAAGGGGGGTGGCACTTCCTTTAGAAAAGTGACCGCCTCACGACGTGATTTTCCGTACAGCTGAACTCCATTCACCTACACAGAAAGAGAAGCACACGTCCACATCAAGAGATTTAAAGGGATATCAACCAGATTCTTTTATTATTTTTACAGATGTGTCTTTCCCCAGCTGAATGCGAAAGTCTAATTTTACCTAGGGATGATGGCAAAGCTCACAGAGTTAAATCAATTTACGTTTGTGAAGCACACATGCCTTACTGTGGGGCTTCAACTTCATCTGCAAGATCTTGTGACTACGGCTACATCATGGCTCTGCTCTCTTCAGCTTCCTCCAATTTGTTTTCTGCTCGCTACTCCTCCTACTCTCAATCTTTCCTAGCATTGTTATTTCATTCTCACCTGTTTCTTTATTGATTTCTTTTTGCATTAGGCTTATATGTTTGAATTTATTAAAAAAGATAGTATTTTTCCAGAATATTTTAAGAAAACACAGATTTTGAGCTCTAATCAAAAACTTGAACGTCAGAACTATCACAACTTTGTGAGTTTAAAATGTAACAAAATGGCTGTAACTGAAATAGAACCTACAGACAGCATGCAAGAATATTCCTAGAGTAAAAAAGAAACCAATTACAGTAAGCAATTAATCAGAGAACCCTGACAAGGGTCAAAGCTTACCAGCCCATAAGCTTTAGATCCCAAGTGACAACACAACACCATAAGGCCATTGCTAATGGATGTCTTAAACCACAGACTTGAGGAAAGAAAAAAGGAGGATAATAATGCTGCTTTAAAAATGGGATACTACAGTTGTACTTCCTTGGGAAAATAAACCTACACGGCTTCATCCTCTTTTACATAGTTCATAAACGCAGTATCATGAGGGTACACCTACTTGCACCACAGCGATACCCTTAAAAATGAGGAAAGCAGAAGAGATGTCAGATGTGAACATCATCTATGCTGATGAGCAGCGCAGCACCAAAAGAGCAGGGGTTTAACCCAATTCACGTTATGGACTCAATCCTCAAACTACTTGTGTTTCAGGAATTTCTTCCAGGCTACCTCAAGTCTGCTCTTGTGACCAAATGCCCACAGGGCTGGAGTGCAACCGCTGGCTTAGGAATCCAGTTTGCATCACCCAAGTCCACTCCACAACATGAATCAAAGCACAGTAAGTAGGAATAACTGATGATTCCCTTCAATGCTTCGACTCCATACTCCAATTGCAATGCTAATGTAGATGAACCTGCATTTGATCCAAGAAAATAGCGTGTAAATACACAGCATACACATACACACCTCTGTACCCGTGTACTTGAGACAGTCTCTTCCCAGATCTCCTTGTACTTTAGAGTACTTTAGTACTTTTAGTACTTTTAGAGTACTTTAGTACTTTAGTACTTTAGGACTCAATCTTGTGGAATGTTACACAGCAATCTCACTTTAGCCAACGTTTTCCTTCCAATCACCTCTATTTTTTCCCCCACTTTCTCCTTAGTGCTTTTTATGGTGTAAATATAGCTTCTACTGCTGGGAAACAGAGAGTTCCTCTCACACTACAACCCAGCCAAGGAGAAAAATTCAGAGTGGCATAACTGGTCTCCACCATGGCAAGATGAACTGCCACAGGTTTTTTTCTGCAAGAATTACAGCAACTGCTGAGCTATCAGCCTTATCCATTAGTTAATTATTTAAGCAGGAGTATCTACGCGTAAGGATTTTTTAATGCATTGAGAGTGGCGGTGTGGTGGAAAGTTACCAGCACTCCTCAGCGGGCTGTGATTGATGGAGAGGAGCTACCGTGCACTCCCAAGCAGACTTGGGGACTCCCATTTCTCCATCTCCAGCTGCCAGAAATCAGCCTCTAAACTCACCACACCGTTCTGGTTAGCTGTGCCATCAAATAGGAGCGAGGGAAATATTGTAAAAAACTAGAAAGACACAAGGAAGCAATTTACTCCTGAGAAAGAACACAATTAAATTAGCTAAAATTAGGGGGAAATAAAAAAAAATAAAATACCATGCTTTCTGTCATTATTCAAACACGTCATTAAAAAGTTCAGCCTCTCCATATATTAAGAAAAATTCCTCGCTGATCACATTTTAATCCCAACTGTATCAGGCCCAGGTAGAGCTGCTTGTTTGGGGAATGGGGCTGTCACTTTTTCCATTGCAAACCCCTACTTAAGGGGATTTATAACTTGGCTGCAAAAACATACTCCGGGCTAAAGCTGGCATATATAGCTCTAGCCCTGGAGCACATTTTTCTTTTGTTGGGGTTTTTTTTCCAGCTACAGAGTAGAAAA
Source organism: Mesitornis unicolor (assembly GCF_000695765.1). NCBI lineage: Eukaryota > Metazoa > Chordata > Aves > Mesitornithiformes > Mesitornithidae > Mesitornis > Mesitornis unicolor. The sequence goes on along the minus strand of NW_010174651.1, from coordinate 33,475 downwards.
AAAATGTATGCACACTAGGTCTGGACATATCTGTGAGCTTAATTGTAAGTACATGGTAGTAAGTAAAACTGTTGAATATGTACAGTTAAAGTTTCCTAAGTTACTTTACAGCGCTATTGCTTTTTGTATACCATTTTTTGTTTAGTGGCCAAGAAATTTAAACAACACTTCCAGCATCCCATTAATCCCTTCCTTTAGGAATCGAGATTTCCTCCATTAAGCAATAACTGAAGAAAGTGTTTCAGGTCTCAGTGATACCAGTATGAATTTTTGAACAAGTAAAAGCAAGAGAGCTGCACAGCTAACAAATTAATCTTTCAGAAGGCCTAATTCTATTCCCATTGATGTCAATTAAATGTTCTTTCCAACCCCTAAAAAAGGTTCAAATTCAAAATATTCCACAAATATTCAATAGGAAATTAATGTCTTTTCACTTGCTGGCTGAGATACTGATAGACATACACAAATACACACACAAAACAGGTATTATTTTAATACTATGAAAGAAGTATTTTTCCTGAGCAAACAGATCTGGTCCAATTCTGGTAATTTCAAAGCTGCTCCAATACCCCTTTATACACATTTAAACAAACTGATGGACCAGCTCACAGACACAAATGTTTTTCCAACACACAACGAGCAAGTTATAACACGTAACTACTCCTGAGATCGCTGTGAAATTTTTAGAAGTGACAAATATTAAGAAAGATTACCCACCACCAAAGCCAATGCCAAATGGCTCAGAAGACTGAGCGAAAGGGCCACAGACACAAATATATTTGACACAAATATTATCTCTGTCCTTTTAACTCTTGATATTCATGTCAAACATTTCAGAAAAAAAAGGAGGTCATAAGATTTTTGGGTTTTACCTCCAGAAGTTCATCCTCCGGTTGCAGAAGACCAAGCACTGCAGCTGGGCCATCTGCAGCAATTGATGATATATAATGGTGTCCATCAAATGTGTCAAGCTCCACTCCTAACCTCAAAGTGTGGATGGGTAAGAGCTGCCAAAAGATAAGAATGGTGACAATGTGTATATATATACACATATATTTAACTACCACAATATAAACATATTTAGGGTTCAATTGCTCACCAAATTAAACTAAACACACAGTAAGATGATTAAGTCTTCATACTGATATCATCTGTGCTACAGCACAGGTGTCCAGAATTTCTTTATACAAACTGTTTGCACAAATAAAAACAACCAAGCTGTCCTTTCGGTTAAGAGGCAATTTGAACTGTATTCTTAAATAAGATTACTACACTGGAAAAAATGCAGAGAAAAGTGCCACCTAAAGTCTGTCCTACCCAACAGGTGGGTTTTCAACTAAACTGAAAGAAATTCCATAATCACCATAAAACCCCACCACAAGATCAGCTGCCTCACTCCTTTAGGAGCTACACTACTTCAAGGCAAGAAAAGTATCCACGAAGTGTCCACTGCAAATAGCTCACACTGGAGTCCTTCTTTCTGTAAGGTGAAATCATTACTTTTGTGTTGGCCTTTTTCCTTCTTAATTTGGAAGTTATCTCTAGGGAGCCTCCAGCCATTCGTATCTTACCAATATTAGGAAGACTATAATCAAACGGACACACTATCCGGACAAGACAGCAAAAGTCATGGCAGCCTGGGGAGAGGAGGGGATAATTTGCAGTATCTGCTCCTTCAGTTTGGCCATTTTCTGGCTTTTTATTACTGAAGTTGAAACACTGACTGTCCTTCTGGTTCCCAATGAATTCTGGATATTCAAGTGAAAGGAGCAATCCACTGATCCCCAACACTCTCTCACACCCATGTCTGATTTGTGAGTTTAGGGCCTTTCTTCACTGAGACATCCCCACAAGCATATAAATGCATCACCTCCAAAAAAATGCTTCTGTACAATATTAACATACACATCTTGCAAGTCTCTACAAAGCCTCAGAAGGCTGAAATTAATTTCAGCTCTGACCATTTTGATTAAACAGATCCCATCTCCCTCTGTGCCAGGATCCCTCTCTGCAGGACGATGACATTGCTCAGCAGAATTTCAACCTCTGCTTCATTTTCCAGTGGCTTTCAACAATTCTTCTACAACTGAATTTCAATACAATTAAATACCCCCAAATTTAAGGCCTATATGCATGGTTTGGGATTTGTTTGGGTTGGTTTTTCTCTTTGTCTGGGGGTGTGGGGAGGGGTGTGCGTGCGTCTTAAAAGGTTCATTTGTACCCATGTAGCATGTACCCATGCTACAAAAAGGTATTGGACCAGTCCAGAAGATAGGCAGAATATTAGTAGCCTTCTTTTTTTGGAAAAGACAGAGCCACAAAACTAGAATCACTCTCAATTTCTGAAACATATAAATCTGAAATTGTGTAACGCCCTCCTAGGATTACTCTGCCAACATATACCATGAAGGAAACCATCATGCAAGTCATACCTTTGAGTACTTCTGGAGCTCCGAATCATCTGTAATAGGCATATCCACGTTCACCACCTAAAAATGGTGCATCATAACAGTTTTCAATAGCAGGACAAGAAAGACTTCACTGGAATGAAGAATTCTGGCAAAAACCGATGAGCAAAGTAAACTGTGCTTAAGCAAAGTCATATGGATGCAAAATAATTTTACACAAATGTTAGAAAAACCTTTCAGACACAGAACATTTACAACTAGGAATGCGGTGACTGTGCACTGTTAACAGACTCCAATATTATCCTATTCCCGAAGCCCGACTGCTGATTTTAGTCAAGTTCAGTAATCCTGTATAAGCACAAAATGCCATTATGTTAAACACAAACACCCAAACTGACTTGCCACTCAGAACTCAAAAAATACGACAGCTTAAGTGATTACTGCAGGCTGCAGTCTATCTAACATCTCGACTAAACCACCATCTTCTGCAACATGTTTCTAACATGGTCTGAAACACATGAATTTAATTACCACATTTGAATGCAAAGTGGATTATTTAAAACAGCCGCAAGAAATCCCTTCAGTATATCTTCATTTTTTTACATTAACAAAATAACTATGTTCACCACCAGTTTTCTTGTAATGTCCTTCCTTAATGCAACTTTTTATCTGTAGCCTTAGAAGGTTACGTACTCCAATTTTAAATGTAGTAAGATTTCCTTCCTGTAGTAAGGACTCCTGGTGAGACCGCACCTGGAATATTGTGTCCAGTTCTGGGCCCCTCAGTTCAAGAAGGACAGGAACTGCTTGAAAGAGTCCAGCGTAGGGCTACAAAGATGATCAAGGGAGTGGAGCATCTCCCTTCTGAGGAGTGGCTGAGGGAGTTGGGTCTCTTTAGTTTGCAGAAGAGGAGACTGAGGGGAGACCTCATTCATGGTTATAAATATTTAAAGGGTGAGTGTCACGAGGATGGAGCCAGGCTCTTCTCGGTGACAAACAATGATAGGACAAGGGGTAACGGACACAAACTGGAACACAGGAGGTTCCACTTAAATTTGAGAAGAAACTTCTTCTCAATGAGGGTGACAGAGCACTGGCCCAGGCTGCCCAGAGAGGTTGTGGAGTCTCCTTCTCTGCAGACATTCAAAACCCGCCTGGACGCCTTCCTGTGCAACCTCATCTGGGTGTTCCTGCTCCGGCAGGGGGATTGGACTGGATGAGCTTTTGAGGTCCCTTCCAATCCCTAACGGTCTGGGATTCTGTGAAGATGACAACCATGATGATCTATGGCCCAGTGTTGGAGTTCAGGACACTGAAGTTGAACACATTTGGGAGGATTGGTACACTTGTTAGATTTGGAAAATATATAGCCCTGCAAAGAATCGGGCAGCTTCAGGCTCCTGGGGAAATTTTTAGTTTAAAAAAGTAAAAAAATAAATACTTCAGAGAGAACACTCAAACCTATGGGAAACTTCACGGGGACTTATTGGCATCCAAGAGTAGGAGTGGGGATAACCTGACCCAGGGACTGCGCTATCAGGCTGAAATCAAGCTAAACCTTGTTATTGAGGACAGCCACGCACGACTGGAGGTAGGTACAGACAGCAAGAACTGGGAGGACCATAAAAATTACTTTCAAAATGGGATGCTACAACTTGTATTATTTAAAAGGACCAATCACTAACATTGTCACTGCTGCCTTTCGACTGGCAGCAGCTAACGAAGGATTCGAAAGGGACGGTTTCACAAAGTAAGCAGGTTTTTGTCCTCTGTGGGAAGTGTGATAGCGCTAAGGGAAGTAATATCAGACTCTTGAAATGTAAGGATGGGAATACCGAGCAACTGAAGTGGGCAGCCAAACAGATTTATTGCATCATGTACATAATCTTACACGAAGTTCAGATCTTAAAGGAACGCTAATGGAAAGAAGAGAGGCGAGCTTCTCAAGGCACTTCTTAAAGCTACTTTAAATCTTCCAGCGAGCGACTGGAACGATGGCTCCTCCAAGTAGTAAACATAAGTGTCTCTAAATCAACCGGACAAGCATTGCAAAGGCAAACAGGGCATTTTCTTGGTGGCAGTGAGAATTTTTTAAGTCTTTGGAAAGAACGTCGGCTGGACTCTTTTATCTGTACTACTTGCTGGCTAGCACAGCACTGAAAAGCAGTAGTGAATTACAGTTTCACTCAACTCCTTATAATGATTCATCAAAACAATCTTTTGCTTGGCAATTATTTAATATGAGGTGAAGAAATACCTAATAGGCACTGGCACCACAAAGTCACACTACCGTGAATTGCTTCCTGTTTTCCCAGCGCGTGTTAAAATCATTCTTTCATTCTTCTAATAAAATTGTAAGATTCTTCATGGAACATGGGAGCTCTGTCCTAAGCCTTTTTTTCCCAGAGCACAATAAAACAAACAGATCGTAAATGAAATCATTAAAATGCTACGTATTTTAAGGGGCTGCTAAGATGTCAATTTAAAAGGACAGTTCCTGTCTAGTACCTGTATGACAACGGTATCTATACAAACAGAACTTTAAAAAAATAAAGTTCCCTTTATAACACTCCAATATTTCAGCCTTGACGTTAGGAGAAACAAAATTTGATGTTCCTGATCTGTTCCAGACACTAAACTCTTCTATAAACAGCCTGTAATGCTAAGCTCACAGATCTGTAATTTGAAGAAATAACATACACGAGTGTAGTTTATTGAAAGACAACATACCATCACTTCATATTCAGGTCCCAGCAGGTTTTCCCACTTGGATTTCAGCTCAAATGCTGGAGGGAGCGGAACTCTTCCTAAATATGAAAGTGAACATTAAATTTACAAGCATATTGTACACTCAGAAGTGCGTTTACTTCTACATACTTCAGGAAAAACTCAGTGTAAATAAAAGATTAGAGGGAATAATCCCAGAAAGGAAAATGCATTAAGATGAGCCTATCAAACGGTGCAAAACAAAAAAGTCTTTCTAAGGGAGACAATGCAGAATGTCAGCTGCTGCTAACGTGTGATTTATTCAGCTGCGAAGCAGAAGAGGTGATGCCTGCAGTGATGAGATGCGCGGTCTGTACCATCTAGTACTGTAAATAAATCAGTCCTTCAGGCTGCAAAACAAATTTCACACGACTTCATAATTTGTCGCTATAAAAATGCTCGCCACTCCAGGGAAGCGCTATCTCCCACCAAAATGAACCCCCTGAAGAAGTAAAACACCTGACAAGATATCGCCCTTATCAACGGGCTGTGTCAGCACAATGCAGCCACCGACTTTATTTATACATTTGGCAGGTCTAAAGGCTCGTCTAGTTTAATTAGGCTGCTAAGTAACATGAGCTTTAATATAAGCTCCAGCTCTAAACCAGTCTTCCGTGGGAACCTGGCTATCTTGACATTTATATCTTTTCGGCTTTCTTACTTATGCAACCCAGGCAGTATTACGTTCATGTAAGACAATTTGACAGAGCTAGACAGCAGAAAATGACTGCCTGCCCCGCAGCTGACCCCAGCGCTCATATAAAGTTCCAACGTTGAACTGGTACAACTCGAGCTCGAAAGCAAATTCCACCCAGCAGCTACAGCAGCAGCAACTGGAGGCTGAATTACCAAAAAACCTGGGTTTTTTTTCCACCCTCCAATGCCTGTAATACTTTGTCAGATGTCTAGACAAGGCACAGAGCACTCAGTATTGCCGAGGTGTCATACTGAAATTTGGGATTTTGCACACAAACCAGCGAGTAAAACACCTCAAGGGGAGAATCTGAAGACACAACGAGCAGCTCAGAGCCTACCAAAAGCCAATGCAATGGGATGTCAAACTGCCTTTGCTCTCAACACCTCTGTAGACTGCAAAGATAAAACAGGAGCTTTGCAATACAATCCTCATTACATCATTTGATAACTTTGAAGTTTTCCACTCATTAAAAACAAAGTTAACTCATACAACAACATAACCCATCTCTATCTCTTCCGCTCACTTTCTGTCATGTCAGATAGGCAAAATCTGTTGGATCTGCCCTGAGAAACCACACTCCTCAGAGCCTAACAACTGAGATTTCACTTGGAGATACCCAGAGCATCTTTAACCTACAGGCTCAAGCTGATACAGATATTGGAGCAATTCAGACAACTGTTTTCTGTCACCAAAAAGAAACCCCACCAAGAATAAAAACTTGGGTTTGTAAATACAGACCACATATCTCTCTGAAATAAATTATCTCCTTAAAAAAAAATAAAAATCTTTTTCAAGACAAATTTTCCCAAAATTCTCAGCTGTGAGTTGAGAGGTTTTTTTCCTCCATTAAAATTTAATTGAAGTTCTAAGGAGAAGTCTTTTTCACGAGTCTTCCTATCAAGCACAGGCTGTTCATCTTTTGTTCCCAAAACCAGAACATCAGTCCATTTACTGCTCCTTCTATTTGTAGAAATGCATAGGGACAGCAATTCCTTAGTCTTTTTTCCACTATTAGAAAGTTATAGCATGAACACATAGGACCTAGGCACCTGCAGTCCCCTGTGCAGCCAAATATAGATTTTAAGGTTCACCAGGAGTAATGCATCCTAGGGCCAAGCTCACAGTTCAGTTCAGTCGCTGTAAGTTGTGTTCAGTTGGCTGAATACAGATTTTTTGTCACTTCCAAAACACATTACCAAAATCTATGGGTTGCTCAGAGTAGGCGCTGATGCACGTCTCCATTTGAAGTCTCCCCTTTTCTTTCTCTCAAACACACTTTGAAGTCTTTGCCTGTGACTTCCTCAGAACTGTGGAAACGCTGGCTGAAGGGACTGGGATTCAATGTATTCAATTCCAGTGGTATCACTTAGTTCACTTAAAATGCTCCTTTATCCCCAAATGGCTTTTTCCATATGGCAGTGAATAGGAAGTTTCTAGAGTCTCACCCAGCTGGATTTCTCATGAGCTGTGCGCCGCGTCTTCCAGAGAGGGCAAGGCCTCAGAAACGAAAACGTTTCGCAGGGCAGCTTTAATCAGCAACAACTCTCAACATATTCAGCCTGTCCTTCTGTCCGTGCTTTCATGCAGCTTTTCATTTCTAATTAGTAAGTGTCAAGAATAAATCACAGGTGGATTGTAAAAAAATCATCTTTCCTGGTCCAAATTGTTGCCATCTTCAAAATCAGGATCTTTTCTTCTTGCAGTTTCCTCCTGGTTTTACACACTTACTATGCAAGGTTGCGTTCTGCGCTCTAGCGCACTTCACTGGTGCACGACTTTGATCTGTCCTACTGTTGGATATTCTTCCCCAGCCGTCTTCAAGCACCATCATCTTTCTGGGGTTTGAGTACTGCTGCAAGGCAAAGGGAGCCGCTCTGCGCAGTCTGCAGGCTTGCAGATGCAGCTGTGAAGTTAACTGCCTCTGCTCTGCTAAAAGAAAGTTTCGGGCCTCGTGCACGCTGCATCCTAAACCACGCTGCCTTTGTAACAGAAATGCTTGAGCATGGTTTCGTCTGGCCAGAGTTACTACTTAATACCTCTCCAGGAAACACAATTTAATAAGAATTTCACACAACTGGTCTTAAAGGGAAGTAATACATATTTTATAAAACATACCTATTACATTAAGCTTCTAAAAGCATTTCCAGAGTTTAGTCAGTGCCTTAAATTAGCAGTATTTACTTTAGCACCATTATAATGAAGTGCCCATCGCCATGTCCAAAATAAGCACCTATCTCTGGAATTTAAAGCTGGACATTAAACTCTATTCCCAGGTGAGATCTTATATACATCGTATTTCAGTACAATTTGCAACTAAGTATTTCAACTTCTTAACGTACACATTTTATAGTTGCATAAAGCTTTTGCAGACCCTTGTAACATAAAGTGGTTTTTCACTATGAAAACCCCTAGTTTTGATACTTGCTTACCATTGCATTATTCATTACTTAGTTTCAGAGCCATGCTTACTGCATCACCCTGCTGGGCCAAGCAGGGCCAGCACTGCTAGGTGCTATCAAGGGCAGCGTCCAACCGCAAACAAACAGTATCTTCAGGGCTTACATGGTGGTATCCCAAGACGCACTGTGCCTACAAACACATTACCCTGTAATCTCCAGGGTAAGGAGAGCTTGGATACACAGGAGAATAGAAAAGTCTCACAGCACACTTGCTCCATGATGCACTGGGGAATGCAGTGCAGATATGTCACAGTGCCGCTGCCAGGAATCAGCTCTGGATTGCAGGCAATGAGTCCCTGCCAGACCCAGGTGCATCTGCCCCATATTCCACAGAGCTCCAAGGAAGGGGATTACGAGGTTTGCACAACGCTGGAATTGAAGGGGAGCCACTCAGAAACACACAATTTGGTTCTGAACTCCCTTTGAGACAAAGGGTTTTGGAGTATTTATTGAGAGGCAGTGGATCCATATCAAAACAGTTTGGGTCTGCTATGAAAATGGCTCATAAATACAGTTTGATTCATGCTGATTATTAGGCATATCTAAGATATCTAGACAACACACCTTGAGACTAACATCGAGCCAGGTAAAAGCAATAAAGCCAGTTCCCAGCATAAACTGATCCTGGCATTGATATACCCTATTTGCACAGCACTGGGTATTAGGTAACAAATCCCTCAGAAAGTTCTCCTTGCATCAGGGCAGACATCTACAGCCTGCAACATGAGATAACCCAACCACGCGTGGTCAGGAGCTGATTACAGAGATATTGTTCACTTTGGTAGAAAAAGAAAATTCTTCATGCATAAGAAGCTCCATAGCAAAAAAGGACTGGGTGAGTGACACAAGACAGTGTGTGCTGCGCTTTTCTAGCCTCTCTTCTGCCCCTAAATACATCCTGTTACTAAGTCTGAAGTTATTCGTCCATCGTAACTATAATTCAGTATATGCTTTTCCATTCTTACAGCTAAAACAATGCTTTGATAACCTCACATCTCAGCCACTCAACCTCCTGTTTTGGCTTCTTATTTCTGGGAACATGCAAAAGTCACAACAAAGGATGTCTGGTTGTAAGGCTTGGACAGAAAAGTAAAACAGAATGGAACATCGGAACTGCTACATTTCTCTCGTTTCCAGGTTGTCTTTAATACTGACAGATCTTCCACAATCACAGCAAAATTGTTATTCATTGACAGCCATAATTTAGAATCCTCTATTACATCTACATATCTTATGAACTTCAAGGCATAAGGATAATTTATGCTGACTTTAACACAAGCTGTAGAAATTCACCCAGAAGTTCCTGTAGAAGAGCCCAGAAATCTGTGGGGGAATTGAAGGATGCCTTCTGGAAAGGCCTCCAAGCAGAAGTCAGCTAAAAACCAAAGCAATCCATGCCTTTGTGATCTGTCCCTACCTTTGCTGTTAAATACATGCGCCTAATTTGAACTTGTGTCCAGCTTCTGATTCCAGCTATCGGGTCCTTATGGCTGCTACACCTTTCCTGGACCAGAGATTCTCATCTCCCTTCACGGGTGTGCAGTCAACAACTTCCAGTTCAGCTAATAAGCTCAGGATAAGCAAGCCAGAAACTGCATGTCTAGAGACTGAACTCTAGTTTCCAACAGCGGCATGGGAAGAAGCAGGACACAACGGTATTGGTACCACGACGTAAATGAGTTGGGTCTGGGAACCAGCAGGCAGCAAGGAGAGGTTCATTGCCAAGTGGGGATTCCCACAGGAGGTGGACGTAACTCTTGGTTGGCTTCTTACTTTGGCACTCCAGGAAATGTCAGTGACCAGGAGCACAATAAACAGGACAAGCAAACAGGAGGAGCATGGCAGTTTACACGGCAGGTGGCACACAGGTGACACAGATGTTCATGGATATGGCATGTCTCATTCTTGTGGAAAATGACCTACAAATGGAGACATGACACACAACACGAGCCCTGTCCCTGCTGCTGCAGCCACCTCTGGTCCTCCAGCAAGCCCTACGCAGTCAAAACTCCCGAGGGAGGATGCTGCCACTCAAGTCATGGGTTGTAGGAGGCCAAGGCGAGCAGCTTGGAAGGCAAGTTCTGATGAAGTTACTGCATTGCCAAAAGAAGAAACTGTAGCAGAAGAAATTACGCACAGGAAATGAACAGAGTATTTTGGAAAGACTCTGCAGGTGCAGGAGCCTAAGACCTGTGAGGGCAAGAAGAGAGATATGACTATGGTAACACTGAATCAGGAAGTAAACGTGAACTCCCCAGAGTTCACAAACAAACAAAACATGGCAATCAAAGGGAAATCCCTAATGACTCAAAAAAGGACAAACTTTACGCAAAGAGGAGGATTCAGAGAATTGCAGGCCAGTCAGTCTCACCTCAACTTTACCAAAGCTTTTGACACCATTTACATCAGCATCCTCATTTGGAAACCAAGGAATCATGGGTCTGATGACTGCTAAATAGGCTGAAAACTGAATGGACCACTGGGATCAAAGAGAGCATTAACCAGCGGCTTGGCAGCCAGTTATAAGAGAAGGCCAATAGCTACAGAGGCCAATATTGTCCCAACATCTTCATCAGTGACCTCCATGACAACACAGAACGCACACCCAGCAAACCTGTGGACAGTACCACATTTTGGGGATAGGGTGGGGTGGAAGAGTTGATAGATCCAACACGCAGAGCTTTACTTCAGAGGGAACCAAAAGCATTACAGGGCAAAAGCTAAAGATGGAGAAAGCCACGACAGCCCATTAGTATTGAAAATAAAGACAATTCCAAAGATTCAGAATAGACACTGCAAGATATCCTATCCACCTGTTTTCTGTAGACTCTGTTTCTTCGCATTTTGAAGGTTATCCTTCTGTTCACCATTTTCCTCATTCTTAGAGTTCACGATAGTCTCGATCCCTAGAGCTCCAGGGGACAGAAAGGTTGGAACAGCTGGCTGCCCTGTGAAAACAGATGAAAAAATAAAAAATCAGATGTTGCAAAATATGTGAAGTAGTAACAACACCTCGGTAACTCTTTTTTTGGTCTACACAGCAGTTTTGCATTCAATTTTCCTGAATCCTTCATTTCTGTTACTTTCCATTCCTCCTTAAGTATCCCATTTCCTACAGTGGGCCCTCACAGAAATCTAGGATCATGTGGTGTGTAGTCCTAACTGTTAAATTAGGTAACTGTAACTGAGACATAGAATCAGTTGCTGAAAAAGGCATAATAAATAAAAAAGATGTTTACTTCTATCTGAAGGTCTTTCTGAAGACACAGTAGAAGATTTCCTTCTAAGTAAGGTAAGGCGCACAGTCTGTCCTGTGTTACGCAACGCCTCTACCACTTCTTGGTTGGTATAATCCTGTATATTAACTCCATCAACCTAAAACAAGAAAATGGCATCATATAATAGTAATCACATTACATTCTTAGTCTGTGCCATACACCGTAAGCAACATCCACATTATTTTGTGCAGAAATCATAGGGTTATCCACCCAAGACAGTAGTATTTGCAATACAGTCTCATTAAATCAGTTACATTTCACTAATGAGATATTTTCAAAATGCATCTTAAAAGGAAAACACAACAGTAATTTCTTCTATACTCATGGGGCAACCACAAAAAAGAATTCACTAATCTGATATAAGTAAACACTGATTCCTCCCTACAATTTTTTGGCTTACAAAAAATATCTTGAAGGAGTATTGTGGGTGAAGCTTCCCGGCAAGAGCAGTCAGCCCAGAGCTCTGTTCAGTTCATTATCACTGTTAGTTTTCCCATGGATTTCTAACATGCCCCACACAAGCCTATACACAAAACTGTTCATATAATCCACTCTGAACAACCCAACTCTTAAATTAATTCAGATGTTTTTATTTATACCCCAAATACTCTGTTAACCTCACTGTCAGGTCATGCATCAATACGGGCTTCTCCTGCAAAGCTGCAGAGAAAAGCACAAAGTTGTATCAATGTTTGCTCTGACAAAGGAGAAGCTGACTTTGGAAGGCCTGGCACAACACTCATTTTAAAAGTAATTTAAAATTGTATCTCCATAAATATTATCTCTTAAAACAAAAAGACTGTGTAATTCATTCCAGCTTGTACTGTGAATGCAAAATTGGCTATCATTCAATTCACTGTTATTCAATGGTTTTTAATTTTTCTACACATAAAGCTTGGGTTTTTAAACCTAAATTGTGACTATTAACATTTTGATTGTATCCACTCTATGCTACACAGTCATTAAGGACCATAAATAGTGTGCCACATCTTGCAAAATCTTAAGCATCCTCCAATCCCATTGATTTCCAAATAGAAGCTAATGCCGCTCATCTTTACTTCAGGCCAAAAGCCAAGATTCTCCACTCTGAAACATTTTAATCCAAATGCTTGCCTCTTTCATAGTTAACTACTATTTACCACTTCTTTGAATATAAAATAATATTTTAGCCACAGAAAGCCAAAGCCCATTTCTGTTACAAATCTACCTAAACAAATGCAAACCACCAAATTATTCCCTCTGCAAAGCGGAGACGGTTTAATTAATTTTAGAAAGTCTTTACTACGTTGATCTTTTAACACTGAGATGTCTAATGAACTATGAGCTCTACAACAATACGTAAGCAGATTATTTTACTTACAGCAACAATTTTGTCATGAACATGAATTTGGCCATTGTGGTCAGCAGCACTACCAGGTATTATATTTTTCACAAAAATCCCTGAAGGTTCTGTTGGCAGAAGGGGAAGAAGAGAAACAAGTCATTACATTAACCTAATTTATTTCTTCTCTAATTAAGATTTTTAATTACAGCATTTCTCATATGCTTCTTCTGTCCGCAAAGTTATGATTCTGAAAACCACAGCATTTGCATGTTACCACTCACACAGCTTGACAGAATGACTGAGGATCTGTGATGGAAAAACCAGCGCTGACACAACCACCTGTATGCTGACCTCACTTTTTTCCCTTAAAATGGCTCACAAAAGGCCACCTACTCCATGGATTCATCCCTGTGCTTACCCAGGCTTCAAACCACAATCACTTAAAGCCACGCTGCATTTGATTTCAACAGGACTACCTAAGCTAAAAGTAAAGTATGTGCTTAAGTACTTTGATCAGGACTTCAATCATCTTCTTGCAGCTAAAGAATTTAGTCTTTTAAATCCTAATGAAAAAGAATTTTTATTCAAAAAACGAGAAACACAAAAGTCTGAAAAGCTGTTATGTTTGACGTCCGATTATTAATTCTAACTTCTAATTAGAACAAGGAAATAAAATAAAAACCCCCAATCACCCAGCGAAGCAGCAATCCTTCCCTTCCACAAACTCCTGCAAAACCTGAGATGCTGATCTTTAATTCTAGCGAAACCTGACACCTTGTCCATCCTCTTCTGAACACCAACCTTCCTCAGACACCTGCTCAACATGGTTTGTCCAGTGCTGTACCAGGGCTTCAAACCCACCTTTTCCCATTGCCTCACACGTGCTCCTCCCCGACCCAGTCATTGCATGGGCCTGGGTTTCGTGATGCGTAACACAAGAGGATGTCCTGGGAATGAAGAGGAGCTGCACCACGTTCCCAGAATACTGGCTTGAGTCCCATGAGGATGGGGAGAGGAGAAAAAGCACTGCCCCTTTGTGTGCAACCAGATATTCAGTTGAGCTGATTTTCAAGATATTATCATTTGTGGAAGTGATAACTAAAAGACCAGTTAACAGCTCTAATTTAAAGAGGATTCACCCAAAAAATTGATTCAGTGTCCCCATATCCTAGCACAGTTATTTTAAGCTGTTCCCAGAGTTTAGACAGTGAAACAGCCACCTGCAAAGCCAAGGACAGCATCTTGTGAAGGTGGCGTACACAGCACACACAGCGAAGATTCGCTGCATCTCCTGCCTGGCAGAGGGACGGGCTGGTTCATCGGACTCTAACACCTACAATTCATTAAATAACCAAACTTGCATGTTGAGCTATTTTGTACGTACTGAAGATGCCATTCAAAAGTTGATGCAAACAGGGGACATCCAATACTGTTGTTATTGAAATTCTTCTTAAAATATGCTAAATGAATTGTGCCACATACATATCACAGGGGCAAAGTAAGGAACAATATCGACAGGAATGTGACTGTGTTAGAGTCTGTACGTGCAGGAACTGCCTGGCACAGTCCGATGTCTTGCACAGTAACAACATAAGCATGTAAAATTCTCAGTCCAGCAGTCAAGTGGGAATTCTTTTTTTAAGCCAATTACAACTCTTTACAACTTTTTGTGGCTGAATTTCACTTTGCGGCAAGTTCTCCAAATGTCTTTGTCACAGCTTTTGCAGGTTATACTGCGGCAAAGAAGAGCTATCCATTTTCCCCATAGTAAAGAAAGGGTATTTGAGAAGCCCCTGTCCTAGACTTTATGCAATCCTGTAGAACTCACCCGCATCACATGTGCCAGCATATCCAACAATTGTTATCCCCAGGCTTTGCCCATTCTTTTTTATAAGTTCAACATCATAGGTCTCAAAAAGGTTGGTAATATCCTATAAATAAAGCACAAGACATAAAAAAAAATCTCATTTTCCAGTACCATTACAATATTGCAGGTTAAGGTCTTCAGAAATGAACGGTGACTTTGATTTTCCTATTTTAGGAGGGATCGTATTTGCAAAATGTGTCACCCGAAGTCTTTAGTTCCTTTTTAAATTCTTTCCTAATACTTTCTCCACATACTTGTCAGAGGTATAATATCTATAGTTAGACTGCTTGGGAGCCATTTGCCTTTGGATTTCACTGCAACTTGATGGTAATAAACTTCCCAGTCAATCCCACAAAACAGACACTCTGAATACCATCAGAATTTCTTCTCTCCCTTTCATGTTAGTCCTGATAAACAGTGTTATGAATCCACTTGCCTCAGCTCTTTCTACCGGACAGTTAAGCAGCAAAAAAAAAAAAACCCAAACCCAACCAACTGGTATAAATACACAGTGTTATCACAGCACACATTTCTGTCAGGAAAAGCGATGCTCATTTCTCCTTGTTATCACCTATGAAGGAAGCGAGGTGCAGCAGGAAAGGGCCCTCACAACAGAAACAGGTTCAATGCCCTGAAAAAAACCATGTGTACACACAGTAGGCACATCTCTACTACAGAAGCAGTTGCTTACTTAAATGCAAATATGGGATTTTAGGTAGGTGTCTGAGCTTATTGCTTGCTTTTATGCTAGAACCCAAACCACAAGCCCACTACAAAAGTCAATCTTACACACATCAGCTCAACAAGTTTGATATGATCCTGTTCAGATTTGAACACCGCTAAGCTGCAAGGAGCACTAGAAGCCTCTGGGTTGTCTAAGGAAATGGGAAGCAAAAGACTCATTAGTTTGCATTCAGTGAAAATTACTTCTAAGACTTAACAGAGGAGAGCATTAATTCGTAAATACTTTACTGTTGAACTGATAAGACGACTTCTCATAACAAACTATACTTGAAAAGAGAAGCACATAACATGACCTGTTCTCTAAACCCTCCACTTACTACAATAACAAAAAAAACCCATAAAAGCCACGAGCTTTTATGATTGCAATATGATCTGGTCTTACACTGGAGAAGTGTATGGAAAAAAGTCCCCACAAAGCTGGCCTCAGTGTGTCCCAATGTGCAACCACTCTGCTCTGACATGTGTAAATCAAAACTGCAAGACAGAATCCAGACACACACCCACCCTAAAGATACTGGTGCTACCAAAGAGAAAAACAATTAAGCACAAAGACCTGGGATTGTAAGGGATAAATTAAAATACATAAAGCTGTTTGTTTTCAGTAATCAGATATGGCCAAAGGTATCAAAACCAAGCAGATGATCAGAGTAAGGTCTGTTAGAGCAATGAAATCAAGAGGGATAGTGTCACTGCCAACAGCAAAAAATGGACCAGGAAATTGGAAAACGTTTCTTAAGAGAGTGAACAAAGAGACGTTCAACCAGACGCCTGCCAAATACCAGCTTTGGGAGGACCTGTATGAAAAGCAGCCCGAAGTTACGGCTGTACCCATTTCACTTCCCACTGAAAGAGAAATCAATGCGCAGCCACCTCGTTCCCTATCACAAGCACCACCCTCCACCAGCCAACGCTCATTCAATGCTTTCCAACTCTCTTGCTCCATAGGATGGAGATGAAGAGAAGTTTTGGTGCTCTGTCACTGATCTTTAGGAGAGGGAACCGAAAGAGTAAACATGCCTATAGCAACATCTGAAATGGAGCTATGGCCTTTAGGGTCCTGCTGCTTTGACAATCAAAAGCCCTTGATTTTTGAAGTCGGTGCTCTGGCTCTACAGGAATTTTCTCTAAGTAATAGCACTGGCAGAATGCAAAACATTAGGAGTGGAGTCTGGAAAAATCCAAGTAGAGAGTCTTAAATACAATCAGCATGAGCAGGCTGCTAATATTGCTGTCAGTATCTTGGAGAGTACAGATAACGTAACTGTGACTGTGCATGGGCACAGGAAAACAAGTAGTTGCAGTTATTCTCTACTGCAGGAAATTTAAAGCAAATAAAATATTAATACAGAACTAAAAAAAACTAATATATTAAAAATGCCTTTCTGCTGGTTTGCAAAAAAGAAAATGAAAATAATGTCTACTCAAAAGCTCACAGCGAGTGAAAGTTCTCAGAAAAGAGAGAAATTAGATTACAGGAAAAAGTTATGCTGTAAATCAGACATAAATTAATAAATATGTTCAGATTAGCCACTATTCTTGACTTCATCAAATCTCTGCACCACAGAGGTTTCTTCAAATCCAAATATGAAGGCAGTGTTTAGTTCAGAAAACAACAGAAGACATTCAGAAAGGAACAGATGAAATTGCAACATGACTTTCATCCCCTCTAAACTACATCACAGGAATAAGGAGGACACTAAAAAGACACCAGAAGGAAGAACACTTTAGAAAGGCTGCGGCATCTATAATGCTTGAGGTCGACTAGTGACAAACAGGCCAGTCTTTAAGGCGGGGAAGAGAGAAAAACAGGAAACAAGACTAGGACCATGTCATTTTTTCCTAATACAGGCCTTGGAAAATGATAGAGGCAGAAGAGAAGTGCTTCATAATGATGCCAAGCCTCTAGGAAAGCCTTTTTTTTAGAGTATTAGGCAAGCACACTTTTAATACTCCAACCTTATTTACACAGATTACCCCCTCCTATCTCTCTGCCACTCACATTTCTTACGACACCAACCCCTTTCCAGAGAAGAGGAGCTCAAGGGCGACCCAAAATACTTTAACAACAGCTTCAGCCGCAGAAATCTTCCAGCGAGATGCAAGACACCAAGTTAATGGCTGCCTTTGCAGTAAGCGAGAAGGTGAGTTTGTAACACGACTGCTAGCCTGACCTCTAAAAATGGTGCTTCAAAGAAAATAAATAGCTCTTTTCACTCATATTCAAGAAACCAGACAAGAAAGAAAAGGCTACTCAGCTTCTACACCTAAATCTAAGCAGCGCAGTAGTAGCAGATGGTACACAAGCACAGCTTTGTTTATGTTTCGAGACCTACTGTACACTTAGTGTAGCATTTGTTGATTTTAATTACTCAAAACTGAAAAGAATGACTTCAAAAACAAGAGACTTTGATATGACCATGATAAGATTTGCTAAAACAAGTTTCAAAATTTTTAGATATATTTCCTATCACAGACAGTAGCGTAGACGATGAAAACATTACACTTCTGTTTCACAAAAAGATGATTGTGCTGAATAATTCTGGTGTGGCCATGGCACTCTGGATTTCAGACGAGGGGAATTCACAGTCAGGTTTTAAATCCACTTACAAATGATTAGCAAAAATGTAATGAGCTACGGAGGAGAACTAGAAGTACCATTTGTTGATAATGTTTATGGTCTTGGTAATTAAATTACCCACTCTGAAAAAGTTGGTCATTCTGATCCAAGATTATAGGTATTCATAATACATATGAAAAGGGGAAAAATTCTAGAAGGCAGAGTAATAATAATGTCCACTGAAATACACGCATATGATATCTGTAAAACCAAAAGAGGAGAAGCACTTTAGGCCTTAAAACCACTCTGTTCTTCTCCTCATTTCCCATCACAAGGCACAAACAAACTTTAAGATGTCATAAACAGCAGATACTCACATGGCCATTTTGAAAGGAAGGTAATGTAGTGACTGGCCAGCTCACAGGGGCTGGTGGAGTCTCCAGAATTTCAAACTTTGGGTCTCTTGCGACAATCATCCTAACAGAATTCCCACAGTTTCTCAGCACTTGCGCCACTTGTTCACTGGTCATTCCTTGCACGTTGGTCCCTCCAATCTGTAAGATGTGATCTCCCGTCCGGAGCCTCCCATCCTTCAAATATGAATAAAATTGCAAAAAATGTTTCCAGTCTTGACATAAAAGATCTCTTCCACTACAAAATTCAAACTATGGACAAGCATTTCATGGCCGTGAGAGCCAATGCAAGAAAATACTATAAAACTGACCACTACTGAAGAGTACTAAACAATTCAAGTAACTGTCTGCATAGTTGTACACTGTTTTCTCCACAGCAGTTAACAGTGCTAAACCAAGCTACCCAATACAGAGTCAGACACACGGTTGAAGAGCACCATTCCTAAGATATCAGTTACTTTTCTCATTTGGTAGAAAACAGAGGGCAGCAATGTGTTATAATCTCCCAAGTATGTTACACATTGCTGTTTCACAGAATACTCCTCATCGGATTGGGGTTAGAATAAAAAACACAGCATTTTGATTTAGGACTTTCCGAGTTTTTCCTAATACTTTTTTATTAGCTTGGCAATTCTTTCCTCATATGCCCAGCTCCAACTCAAGCGAGTAAATCCACTGAAGGTAACAAGACTCCACACAAACCATTTTTACATGATAATTACAATTCATGACCTACATCATCATTTCTATTACAAGCCAGCATTCACAGGAGCAAATCCTCAGCTGGTATTGATCAGCACAGCTCCACCACCTTAGGTGCACTGATTTATACAGCAATCGTAGCAGTTATTCCCAGTACTAACTCAAACTCATTTACAAACTCATCCAATTTTAACATGTATACGCGCTCATTATTTCACATGTTCTTAATGATGTCTCATTCAGTTGAAAATTATGTGGTGAGTTCTTAACTTACATGCTTCATTTGTAGCCAAAACACATTATTCCTTACAGCAAAACAGGTGTTACACAATAATTACAAAATACTCATTTATACATGACAGGTTTGGAGGGAGGCAGTCAAGCAAAAGCCAAGATTTTCCAGTTAAGCTCTCTGAATCTCCAGCTTCAGAGCTCTTCTACTAGCCTGTCCCGTTGGTTATGTTACCAGATCTTGCCTGCATGGGTTCCAGACCCCCAAATATTCCAATCTGTCATGACCAAATTCACATTAAAAATCCAAATCCATTTTGAATATTGCACGTGGTCTACTCCTGAAATGTTGCAACGCTTAGCACTGGGTCGCAAACTGTACCTGTGCAACTTCAAAAGGCTGTGAACTGGTCAGACCGCAAGGCAGGGACCAAAACCCCTTTAAAATGAAACTCACTGAAACCAGGACATCTTCAATCTATAAACTGAATCTTGCAATGCAATTACTGCAAGAGGGCAGACTCTCTTGACAATTTATTCAAAGTTTGTCCCTATAAATGGTGCCAAACTGTACAAAAGATGTACAAATTCATTATTTGTCCTCCCCCAAAATGACCAAAGGCTGAAAATATCAAAAGTGTTGAAAAAATCAAAAGGTTAGATAACTTTTCAGAATTTCTGCATGTTTGACGTTATAAAAGCCAAAGCATGTCTGAGAAACAACTTAATTCATATCAGGTGCTGACTTTGTCCTCAATCATACCTTCAACATATTTGTTTATAAAGTATATGTTGGCTTTCAGACTTTGATGCTATCAGCTTCCTTTTGTTTAAGTATATTAGTTTATTTTAAGACTGTCAAAACCAGTTAATTATACTTCATGATCAAACGAGAAGTGACATAATATAACAAATTACCCGATCTGCTAATCCCCCGGGAACAATTGTTCTTACAACCACTCCACTCGACTTCCCTCCTACGATTCCAAAGCCTAATCCTGAACCATCGTTAATCAGCTCAACGTCTTCGACGTGGCCCCAGTGAATCTGCAATTAATAAAAACAGGAGATTTTAATTTTGATCGATCTTTAATGTTTCTCACTTTCACACGTACGAGGAATGATGAGAATTAATCAGGGCAATTGTCCCTCTCTACCAAAGATATTGGAGATCTGTTGGATTTCGTTCAGTCAGCTTCATTTCCTTGTAAATACGCAGTGGGATTTCTCATCAGCTTTTAAATATACATTTTGTCCTTCCCTTTCAGAACAACAGGATACTGGGAAAAAGCTTGACTGAGAAAAAGCAATTTTAAGATTTTCTTGCCAAAATGAAAACTACCCTTTCAGTTTTTCATAAATCAAGAACACTGCAAACAACAGAGAAAAACAGAGGCAAGGAGCTTGCACTGGCCTGGTTTTCACTCAGCGTTGCCCAAATTCTTATTCCTGTTATTTCACTTACTCCTAACACCACCAGCACACACTGAATTAATAGCGCAGTGCAATATTCTGCCGTACTGAATTGGAAGCATGTTTTTAAGCTACGCTGTACCATGACCTTATGTTCTACAAGACAATCTGAAAATAACAAAGCTGTTAAGCAACCCAAACTCAGCCAATGTTTCTGTCAGATTAATATCTCATAGAAACCAAAATGGAACAAAGTAGGAAGATTTAAGTCTTCTGTGAATAAAGGATTTATTAGCATACTGAAAATCTTTGCCAAAGCCAGTTAAATATCATAGAGGAAGTTTAAAGACCCCCTGTAGAGAGATATATTTGTATTTTATTTTGTTAGTCTGTTCAGTGCAGATCTTTCAATGAAAAAGCAGTTAAAGTTTAATTCTTTAAAATTTTCAGTGCAATAAACAATATTGATTATCCACTAAAACCTTCAGATTTCACTAGCTCTGTAATAATCATGAGGGAAATAATTACTGAGAACGAGGAAAAGCACTGCTCTTAACCAGACTTTCATCAAAACCTACTAGTGTAATAAATTAAGGTTCCAGTATTGCAAACCCTGGATTTAGGTGTGCAGTTCACCCAAATTCAGTGAAGCCACCTGGACCATATGGTTTGAACACAGATGGAAGTTCAGCCCTAGCTTATTACACGTCCCAGTGACAATGTCTCCTTGTTCACAGAAACAAAAGGGTTCAAAATCAATGAAATGTGCAGATTAAAAAAAACCCTAATAAATGAACAGCGATTGAGAGGTTCTTTAACAGATACTGGTTTGCTTGTTTTTAAAACAAAGATAAGGCTTTTTGTTTTGAGCAGTTTAAGTTCAAATTGGTTGGGATATTTCAAGCAGCACTCATGATAGGCTGTGTTTACACTCTTTAAAGATGTAATCAGAGCATCTTTAATTGTTGAGCACAAGTAGGTTGCCACTGGGTCTACTCGTAAAATGCTTTACTCAGCCTATGCTGAACAGACCCCGCTGCTAAGAATATGTTGATCTACCAAAGCTTCTGCTATCCCATAAAAACCCAGGATCTATTTTATAACAACTTCACGCTGCTTTGCAGCAGAAGCCTTATACTTATTGCATGATCAGTCTAAATGAAATGTCATCACATACAAGATCCGATTAAAGAAAAAAATCCCTATATTTAAAGCTTGCTAACACAAACACTTATAACCACAAAAAGAAGTATCAAGCATAGTTCAAAATTTGATTTTGACAGTACTGCAACAACTCACAGTCTCAGGTGGATTTATATCACTTAATAAGACAGCCGAAGTTCTGCTGTTCCCTTGAACTGGCTCCCTAGCAACAACCAGATGTAGAGATCCCGTGGATTGCTGGAGGAGCGCAATAGCTTGCTGATGGGAAATGTTCTGATCCAATGGGGTGCAATTAATGGCCAGTATGTGGTCATTTTCCTTTAGTCTTTGATCCCTTAACAAAACATTAAAAGAAATTTTAAAATGCAGCATAGTGACTTCACGACGGGCTTCCGTAATTTAAATATGAACATGCAAAAGACACGGTTACGCAAGGTTAAATATTTATATATTAAAAACCCCCTCCTTATCAGACTGTCTTCATCACCGTACAAACTACACGCAATCCACACTCTACTGACCTGCCCAGCAATATTTTGTTCCAACTTTATCACAGTACAGAAATTTGCACAATCTTTTCCTTTGGTTCTATTCAAAATTCAAGGAAATTCCCTCATCCTTTCTTGATGATACTGAATTATGGGGCAGAAAAAATATATTTTCGTAGCTATACACTGAACCAGGAACCACTCTTCATTATGTTTAGCACTACATGACACTATCTGTAAGTACCCACCAGTCAGGCTATCATATTGTTTTGTATCGTTATTTAATCTAAAGATCAATGAGCTGCATACTTTTATTTTACTCAAAATCTGCAGTATCAAACTTCAGACATCAAACTTTCTTCAAGCAACACACAGTTCAACTCGTACCTTAAGATAATACACATCTCACAGTTAATTCACCCTAGTGATGAATTTAGACTTGCGACAAGAGAGAAACCATCGCTCATCTCCTTTGTTCAATATTCATTCTGAGCACGAGACCAAACTGTTACATAGACAGACACTGCCTTCAAAGCTCCGTAGGAATCCAAAAAAAAAAAGCCTCCAGGAGATCTTGTCTCAGAAGCAAAATGGGAAGCATGCTGGGGAAATTTACAAACTCCACAACAATATAACTGTTCATCTTAACTAACGCATTTTAAACTTCCTTTTTATCATGCGATGTTTAAGATGTTTCCCAGAAATCGCTTTCTTGGAGCACTAACCATATTTTAGATTCTCTCATCAAAGAAAGTGAGCAGCAGGTCATCAAATGCTGAAGTGAGATATTCACCCTCCTCTGACATCCAGATCAGTCCATCTGTCTCCACTCTGAAAGAGCCTAATATGCTTTTCTTTAAGCATGCTCTGGTGTGTGCTCTGTGGGCCCATAGCCATTATCATTCCAACCTCTCCCCACTCTTTTTGTCATCCTGCGTTGGCACTTCCTGACATGTGTTATTTTAAAAAGTGACACCAATGACTTGAAATCTAGACACATTTTCTTGAAACGTAATTCCAAGCACTGCATTTGTCTCATGCCAGCTCTGGTGGTTTTACAGTCACATTTTATTTTTAAAGGATTGCTCTGCCTTTTGTTGTTGGGCGAAAACCCACAGACAATACAGGAAGAAATTGCCTGAAGCCCTGATTCTATGATGACATCTGTGCAGGGATCTGTTGGGAGGACTGGATCTAAATTTACACGGGAAACAAACAGTAAAACCAGCTATAAATAGGGCATTGTCATGGGCACACAAATAAAGAAACAAGGTGGGGGGGGAAGTCTTTCAGGGACACAACATATAAAAATTCAAATGGAGGCTAGTTTTTATTTTCCTCGTATTCTTTTTGGAGTTTTGTTTTTTAATCAGTACTCAAGATGCTCTTAAGTGAGTCATCATTTCTGGAAATTCAGTTTATGAATGGCTCAGACATTTAAAACTCATCTGAAAATCTGATCCTCAAAACATGGGTCCATTTAGATGAAAAGCCAGAACTCAAGATACCACCACCCAAATATCCCACCAGATAACCCAGACAAACATGTTAGTCTAAAGAGTTTTCAACACGGAAGTCAGGGCTGTTCCCTTCATGGAAAAACTGCAATTTTCCAGTACAAGTATAAAGATCTCACCTGTCAGCTATGCCTCCTGGCTGGACTTCCTTGACAAAGATACCAACTTCTCCCAAGCTGTGATTTTTAAGGGCAACCACACTAAATCCAAGACCTCCAACAGAAGGCTTTTCAATCTTTATTGATTCTATTTGTCTCCCCTAATGAAACAGAAAAAAATTATTTACTAATTTTTAAGGCAATAGAATGAGCTAGTTTAAAATTTATGAACGCCGGGAGAATTATTCTACTCCTAAGACTAAACAAAAGCAGAATACTGAATATGTTATTTCTATAAAAGCTCCTCCATTTATTATTTTTAATATAGCAGAGTATTGGATATGCAAGCACTCTGAGGTTCTGAAACCTCAGGGAATTTAAGAGCTGCTTTCACACTTCATTCACATTATGAGATGAATTCCAAACTGGATGAAAACTATGAACAAAGTGCTGTCTAGAGCAATATACTCGGGATTTCTGGAAATGCTGCACAGCTAAACTAAATTACTTGTCTTTTGGCTCCCCTTGCTTTTAATGCTGATTTTTAGGAGTGCGTTCAGAAAGATTTTTTTATCAGCTTTTAAATAACGACATTAATTTCCTTCCCTTTCCCTGCAACTTCACACTTTATGCTAAAAAAAGTTTGCTTTTGCAACTGCCTTTCAGTTCTAATACAAGATTTCTGGGGTTGTTTACTGGGAAATATTACTTAGAGAATGCACTGTTATCACAGCTGTTTTATCCAAAATAATGGGCAGTCTTTACTGCTAAATCTTTTATCTGATGAGTTAATGACACACTAATGAGAAGAGTTATGCTCAAAATATTACAGATACATTAAGGTAGTCAATTAGCAACAGTTACTTAATATAGAAAGGCACAACTAACCAATTAAATTAATGGTTCAAAGTAACACAGAACAATACATTTGTGGTGTGAACGCCAATCCCACATGGGTGGATGTCTGCACCTGTAGAACTTCCATAAGCATCTGGTACATGCTACATCACATGTTAATGAACTCAGCATCTGTCTGGCAAAGTTAAGACATGCTAAATGAAGAGTTAAATAAAATATTACACGCCAGTTCTTTGAATCATTTGCACTGTTCGTATATTAACAAAGTTGCTACATTTCCAATTCAAAGTGTACTTGATTAAACAAGTTTCTGCAGAAAACATCCATTTTCAATTAAGTGCCATCAAATACCAAAAAAGTTTTCTGCCAATTGAAATTTCTTTCCTACATTGGTGTGTTTGGTAGAAAGTAAGACCAGAAAATGGCAAACAAAACAAACAAAAACCAAACCATCCCCAAATCACTTTCCATTGCTGGCATTATCTTTCACAGGGAAGTTATCCTTAGTTATCCTCTTACTGGCTAGGAAGCACCCCACTCCAAAACATACCCCAAAAGCCTGCAAGAAAAAGTTTGACGGTAAAGGAAAATAAGTTTTGTTCACTAAACCCGAGAGCCTTACCTTTGCCATCTGTTGGATGACTGCATTGAAGTCATTGCCTCCCAGGTTTGGAGGAAAGGCAGATGCTCTGGGTTCAGGTGAACTGCAAGGTGTATACACGCTCCCAGCAGCAACTGATTTGTCAGCAAACACTAGCAGCCCTCTTTTAGTAAAATCAAACTCTACTGAACAGTCAGGAGGCATGTAATTGAGCTGTTGAAAATGAAAAATGATGTAGAAAAAGTATTAAAGAGATTTCCACATATATCATCTTGTGTGAAGACAATAAAAATATACTCACCTGCATAAATTAGCCAATGTTAATATATAAGCTATAACCAAGCTAGCAAACCAAATTTAAATTGTTTTTCAGAAGGAAAAGTTCCATGAATATTTCAGCTGTGTTTCTACTCCACTGATTTTCTTCATCTCCTTCATTCTTTGATTTTTTGATTCTTTTGATTTTTTTGGCACAAAGAATCTGAATTTTTGAAGTCACTTAGTCTCTCAGGAGCCAAAGGCCTGGTTTGTAGTATCTCCTCCCCAGAGAGAGTCTAGGGTGTAAACTAACTACCAATGAACAGGTTATCACTGCTAGAACTTGGAGTTCAATGTCTAGTCCTGAACAGATAATGAAGAAATGCAGAAATATTCCCAGTGCGACATAATAAACCGAAAAATCCCACCCTGAATGAAACTGCTCATGAGGAAAATGCTTAAAAAGAATTTAAGGAAAAACAGAATTTTCTAGATATGGTAATCCTGAACATTCTGGATATAAAATCCACTACGTGATCCTAGATATATTCGCATTGTCATACATTTTTAATAGCGTGCAACACGCATCCAAGCTTTGGAAGGAAGGAACAGGAGCAGATCATGCACCTTATCTACTATTCCCCTTATGGGTCGAAGGAAGAATGAATGGCACAACCACTACTGCACCACCCAGGCAGGAATATGTGCAATCCATTTGGCAATGACAGCAAGGTGGCATCATCCCCAGATGCCCACCACAGCGTATCTGCAGCTGGGCAGGTGCAGTAACAGCAGAGACAGGGATGCCATTGCCTAGGGTACACCAAGTTCATTCCTGATTTTAAGCCTGCATGCCTGACTTTGCTCACTGCACAGTGAAAAACGTTCATGCAGATGCATCACTGATGCCCATGTCCACAAGATCTCAGTGCTGGTTGGTGTTATAAACTGATCCACACAAGTTCCTTCCACTTCTGGAGCCGAGTCATTTTAAAGCTAGCTTGGGTACGTCTGCATCAGAGCTTGGCAAATCTTCAGGGGTGGTTTTCTAGATTTTATTTCCCAAAACAAGTTAAACATTCTTGTGCAAGTCAGCAGGACCTAAGCGATTATGTCTTTTAAGGAGAAAAGATACTGCCAGTTAGTTGATAAACAGTATTTAGCTTCTGTGAAAAACAAAGGATCCCAACTCCAACTGTGTTCAGAACTCAGAGTACCAGAGCTGATGTCTTTTGCAGATTCATTTCTCCAACAGATGTGGTTCTCAATGCCTGCCTCTTCTGCATCCCTTGCAAAGACATTGCCCCATGACCTGCTTGTGGCAATACCACTTCTCATTTCAGTACCGACCGTGTAGATACCAGCTTGACCCAAAGAAAAAAAGAGGAAAAAAAAAAAAAGCCCAACATCCACTCAAACCAAGCTACAGCTTCTTAACCAGAGCGCCCTCATTAACACACCTACATATCTTATTTTACATTCCAAATTCACTATAGTTATAATTGCACTGATTTTACACTCACCTGTTCCTTCAGTTGCTTGATGGATTGCTGGAGGGTCAGGATCTGGTTAAACAAGGGGCTACTGAGTGTGTTGCGCAGAACAGTCAGGTTTTCATTATGCTGGGAATCTCTTTTCTCACGCAGTTTTGCTTGCAAACGATCAAGGATCTGCAGCACCTGCTGTTTATCTGCACCACAAAGTAGCACATGTTAGGAGCAGAGCTTCATTTCTCACTGCTTAACAAAAGTAAGCCCTTTCAGACTACATACCTGCAGCAGGATTTTCAGGCATGTTGAAGGGTATTTTTGGAATTCCTCAGAATAACCTGGATGAGGTTTAAAAATAAATAAATAATATTAATAACTTGTATACCCGAGCAGAATGCTAACAGATGCACAGTCAATAAATGCAATAATAAAATACTAAGCTAAGTGTAACTAATTCAATTAAATATACTACTACCTCCTGTTGTTTATCCCAAGCATTCAACAAAGCTCTCAATACAGCTAGCTGCACTGCAGCCTCAGCACATCCAAAAACCCTTCCTTGTTCTGTGTGCTTTTCCTTTCACACACAGGAAGGAATACGAAGATCTTTTTAAAATATGAGTAGAAATGCAGGTTATAAAAACAAACATCGGCCAAGAAAACTGAGATGCAGCTATGTTCAACCAAATTATTTTGAATATGGACATTAAAGTTGTGATCTTTTCACATACACAATTAAAAATCTTTGTATTATTTAGAAGACACTTTTCCACTTGATTAATTACTTGCAGACAGTATTCTTACCATGACAGCTCAGCCCTGCTGCATGGCAATACATGTGAAACCTTGCACCTCACTATAAAACAATGAAGTTCCCTCCACTCATGAGACAGCAGAGCATTAAGGCCCAAAATTGGTCAAATCACTCCCCAGCCCAACACGTTCCTGAGGGAGGTCTGTTCTAACGGCAGCCCGGGTGCTAAAAGGTGAAAGAAGCTCGTTCCTTTGCCTTTCTCTTTCCTATGTACGTGACAAGCTTTTAAGGAGCAGAATATCCTCTCTCACACTCCTCTGCAGTGCCACCGAGAACAGGTCTCCAACTGGGGCTGAGGTCTAGATGGCAGCATAAAAACAACAGACTTGCAATTAGCAGCGATGATAAATTTGTACCCTTACTTGCATGTTACTACATTGATGTGGAGCCTGTCATTCTGAAATCTATCAAGGGAGTTATACAAAAACATACATGAGAAACAAGATTTCTTCACTTAGTACAAGCTCCTCTGAAAGAAGTCAGCCATTTAATAGCACAATTTACATAATTTCAACTCTACCCAATGCACAACCGTGTAATTTCAGAATAATCTATTTGGAACTATTTTGGAACAAAAATAGCCATATACATATTAAAAAATAATATCTGTATTTACTTTTTTAATCTTGCCATTTGAGTAGAAAGGATCGTATGCATGTGAATGTAATACCAGGGTACACACATCCCGGGGGCTCTCTCCCAGCAGGACCTCTGATCCTTTCAGCTCTGCCTCTGACACTGACTGCGCTCACACTGAAAGCATCTTGAGTTCTGGGAGGACACTTATATTTACCAAAATATTAAGTATGCAGGTGAACAGCTTCTTTTTTCCTGAAGGGTCAGATTAAGTTGATTTACCTAATTTAAAAAAATAATAATGGAGGTGTGTCACAAACCACAATTTCAGATTTATGCACCCTTCACTGGATCAGAGCAGCTCTGGCTCCGAGATGAATTCCTGCAGAACTTGGTGGGTTTGTGTGGTTTCCACCCAGGGCCAAGCAAAATGAGTCTTTTGCAAGACTATTAACAGATTTAGGAGGTCATTTTAAATCAAACTCATAGCACGAGTTGAAGCGGCAAACCCATACAACCCCTGAAAGATTTTCAGGAATGCATCTGAACTTTTGTAAGTGCTGCAGCTTTATTTTCTTTTCCATTTGAAATAAAACACTTCTAAGAGCACAGCAGCCTTTGATTCTCTGCTGAGATCTGATTCTGAAGAACAGATGAAAATGCCATTTCCTTAAACATTCCTGAGACTTCATCTAAACCAAAGAGACAAAACTTAACCTTCTTGACTAAAATTATTGCATGAACCTTAACAAAACGGGACAAAGAAGATGGAAATGTGGTCTTTCTTCCCAATTTAACTTCCCTCCACTCACTTCCCTCCTGTTTTTCTACCTCACATCAGCAGTTTAAAAAGAAAAAGAAAAAAATCCAACCTAAAGCAAGCGAACCAAGATCAGAAAGGGATGCAAAATAACTACTGTGAGGAAAAGTGGCTTGAAACACCTTTAAACCAGCAGTAGGTTGAAGAAAAGATTAAACCCAGAAAAGCTATCCAGCATGGCAGGAAATAATGCCGACTTGACAACGCCATGCCCATCTAACAGCCGAAGCCAAGAGGCTGGTTCAGCTCTCCAGCCCTCTTTCATGCATTTTGTTCTTCCCTTCCCATCTGTGCCTGCACTCATTCATCTGATCCCATAGTGAGCTGGAGCAGGGAGCTAAACACGCAGAAAAAAAACCATCCACATTTTGGTAGGGTGAGCTTTCTGCCCAGTCCGTGCTCACGTGCCAGCGCTGGCAGGCCGGAGGGGGCCGAGACGTGCCGGGCAAGCGGGACCACACCTTGCAGCAGTGGTGGCGGCAGCAGCTCAGCTGCACTGGCATACTGTGCCATGAGAAATAGCCTGTGTCATTCAAACCCAGTCTCAAAGCGCCGCGCTGACAGTCTCCCAGATTAATCTTTTTTTCCATTATGGCGGGTGCAACAATAGCAATTAGAGCGATGGGTACAGATCCAAGACAGAAAAATTTGAGCAGAAAAATGTAGGTAAGAGATCTAGGCTCCAGTGAACATGCAGAAGTCCCCTGCAGAAGGAGGTATAAAAGAAAAAAGAGTAAAGGAAGTTTCAGCTGCCTGCTTGAGCTTCTCCAATGCATCCCAAAGGGCCATTGCAGATCACTCTGCGCCAGCGCACGCCAAAGTGGACCTCAGGTACAGTTCCTGTAACAGTTACAGTGTGCACAGCACTGTGGGATTCCTGGTGACCAAAGCTGGCCTCCAGCCAGCCTGAAACCATTTTTAATGCTTTTTCTTTTCTGTGCAATATGTTAAAACCACCGTCTTTGTTCTTTTCTTTCATGCAAAGAGAGCGGAGGAACAAAAAAAAAAGGATGTTAAAGTAAACAGCTCCTTCTGGTGTAAGGGGATCCCTGAAAATATACAGTATTTAAAGTTTTCAGGTAATGTGTAATTGAGGACAGCTCTCCAAGATCGGGTTTTGGGCCCAGGGAAACACACAACTCCATACAGTACTGAGCTGTTTATGTTTGGGGCCCAAGCAGCTTATCATAAAATGCTTTCCAACCACTGACACTAAGTCTGAGCAGGGTGTCAACAGACAGCTGCTAAACTAGGAGGACCATTCTCGATTATAATTTTGAAAAGTGATGCAAAACACTTCGATTTGTCTTGTTAAAATAGTGTGCTCATTCCGCATTCACCTTCCTTAGCTCCATTCTCTGATTTCTACAGACACTTATTTTACTGGTAGACAAAACTGCAAACCTCAGTTCAAAATTTATGTCACAATTCCCAATATAATTGTAAAATCATTGAGAAAATGAACTATTTCAGAAAATTTAGTTCTAACACCAGAAAAAACCCCACACTCCAGCACAGCACATATCTGGGTTTTTACTGTCTTCACTTTCGAGAGCTGAACTCAACGTGTTCTAGGGAGCGGGGAAGTTTCAGAAGGTTTTGTATGAAATCCCAAGACTTGGATCTTCTTCAAAAGCAGCCTGAGAAAAAAGGAATTCCCCCATGCTGATGCCAGCAGAGGTCATCAGAAGAGCTGAAAGAAACGTTTAAGTCTGCCACTGCCACCAGCCCCCTGCCAGATGCCTGCCACTTGCACAGACACGGGGTGCTCAACCCCGCTGCATCCCAGAGCCGGAGGGGAACACGACACCCCCAGCAGTGGTCTTGACACACAGCTGCCCTCCACAAAGGGCTGCTGAAAGACAGAAATAAGGGCTTTCCTGCTGGGGTCATGGTTTAGCCAGCAGAGATTCTTCTGCCCATTTCTCCCACCTAACAACTACAACCACTTCTGACCAATGTCCTTCAGCTTGGCCTCCACAAACCTGTGTCTTTCTAAGAGACATCCTGCTTCATAAGAGGCCCTCCTCACTCAGCGTGGGTGTAACTTTTTGGAACATTAAATGCCACGAGTCCTTAATGTACAAGTGCTAACTCCTGCTGTTTTTCAAGGGCTTCTAACATGGCCAATCTGAGCAGACCGCCGCAGGAACAGCCAAGGGTACATCCCAACCCAAAGTCACCTTTCTGCACTAATGCCATCGTAATTTTTCCTGGCACTGTTATCAGGAGTGACTGATACAGTGCATATCATATCTTCCTCATCAGAGGGATCTCTGACTTGGAACATTTCAGCCCAAACAGTTTAAAACTTGAAAAAGACAAAAGAAAGAGAAAGCAACGTTTGTTAGCGTGATCCTAATCCTTAATTGCCCTAACACAACATCGCATGAAACTTCAGATATTAAAAATTACATAGTTTACACATCATCAAGCAACTATGTACCGTGAAAAAAACAACACTATTCTAGCATATATTTTGCTGTCCTACACGTTATGCTCAGTTTTCCATCCTGGTAACATACAGAAGAATTCAGTCCAACCAAGCTTAGCATGCACACACCCTTCAGATGAAACCACCAAAACCTGCAGTTCTGTGTAACACTAGTCTTTATTAAAAAGTGCTATGAAGCACTGTTCCAGGCACTCAAAAGAAGGAAATGACCCGTGCTGTGAGTACCTAAACACAAAAACACCACACATCTCCAGGGTAAAGCAGGTGCCAACTAAATATTGTCAAACATAAAAAATCTACTCCATGGGCAAACCGAGTGTTACACACGAGTAGTAACCACAAGATGAGGAAAGAAAAAAAACCCAAACCAACCAAATCTGCACCTGTGACTACCAGTCCCCATGCATACTGAGGAGCCTTACTCATGCTCAAGGCATGCTAACTTTTAACAAGCAGAACCTGAATTCCTGAGAACTTCAGCCTGGAGGGATGCGCCAGCGTGGGTTCTCTGACCTCTAATAGATGGGTGAGCTCATGCTGAAGCCATTCTCTGTGGAGCAATAACATGGTCTCAGAAGCCTATTCTCACAAAGCTTGAGGAAAGAGATCTAAAAATTGTCATATTCTACTGAAATTAGCCAATAAATCCTAGAGCCACTATGATGACAGTGCACATGATTAACAAATCACTTCATGGGGGAGAAGAGTTGTTAGACCTGGTACATAGACAACAGTGCATTTCTAAGCTTCAGACATTTTCAAGGAACACAGAAGAGCTGTTTTCTTATTAATTCAGCACTTAAATAAAAGGGAAAAAACCCAAATCCTGCTTTAAGAATCTCCAAATTGACAAGCACTGAACAGAACAAGTTGCAAACACTGTGTTACTTCCCTAGGGCCTCTCTCCATGACCACAGTCCCCACAGTCTCACCAAGCAATGCAAGCTGTTTGCACAACAACATGGCACCAGGATGACTCCTGCATCCCAGAGCGCCTTTGCCCACCACTGCGAACCACGCAGCTGTCCTCAGCCTTCATCAAGTGTGTCAGGGAGGCACCTAGGCCCCAGTGCATGAAACCTAGAGAAGTTTTGATGTTGGAGTCCCTGGCCACGGTCAGGCTGGTATCCAGACACCCCATCGAGATACGGGTCAGGTGCTGAAGGAGGGATGGTGGAAAACGCTTCTCCCGAGGATCTGTGCCACAAGCAAGCGCTAGCGCCAGGCAGAGTCTCTGTCTCTGAAGAAGGAATTAATTAAACTACTCCAAAAAAGCCCTTACAACAAGCTGACTCCAGGCGAGTCACCCCCCCCCTAAAATTCCACCTGCCAGCTCACACGGCGTCAAGCGCAGCACGGCCTCCCCTGAGGGCCGAGCTGCTCCTTCCCAAGTCACGACAGCGTGAGGGGGCAGGGAGGCGGGCGGCAGCGGCGGGCTCCCCTCAGCGCTGGGGGCGCTGCTGAGGCCGAGGGCCGT
>NW_010174650.1:0-2944 GCF_000695765.1 Mesitornis unicolor | reverse complement strand
GGGCGAGACCCGGGCGCCGGTGCTGTGGGACGAGAGGGACCCCGGGACCCTGGTGTCATGGGGCAAGAGGTACCCCAGGACCCGGTGCCGTGGGGGGAGCAGGCCCCCACTGTGTGTGTGAGGGGGGTGAGTGGAACCCTGCCCCCAGTCCAGCAGGGCCAGAGCCTCTCAGCCTCCCCGTGGCAGAAGAGAGCGGAGCCGCGCCCCCTCAGGTGTGGCAGAGGTCTGTCCTGTACAATCCTCACGCCCCAGCTCTGCCAGCCAGAGTTCTGGGGAGAGCAACGTGAACACTGGGTGGGCTTTGGTTAAAATGACGGCTGTCCCAGGGAGCCCCTAGTCTCAGAATCACTGAATCGCTCGGTTGGAAAAGACCTCCGAGATCATCATGTCCAACCGCTCCTGTCTACCCCCTAAACCATATCCCTAAGTACCTCGTCTACCCGCTCTTTAAATACATCCAGGGATGGTGACTCCACCACCTCCCTGGGCAGCCTGTTCCAGCCTCTGACAACCCTCTCAGTAAAGAACTTCCTCCTTATCTCTAACCTGAACCTCCCTTGGCACAGCTTGCTGCCGTTTCCCCTTGTTCTATCCCCCATCACCTGGGAGAAGAGACCAGCACCCACCTCTCTACAACCTCCCTTTAGGGTTGTGCCCACCCCAGCAAGGTTGCAGCCTGGCAGTCCTCCCTGCATGAGCCTAGCAGAGACCCCAGGTCATGGGGATTACACAGATGGGGTACGTGCAAGCTCATTTTTCCTTTGTCCCCTGCCTCTCTCACCTATCTAACCCACCTGGGGCTCCTCAGGCTGCAGCAGGGACAGGCACTGCTCCAAATCACCTCCAAACACCCTCCTGAAGGTCCAGCCTAACTTCCATTTGATATTCTCTGCTGCTTCCCCTCTTCCCAGGGACTAAGCCAGGGCTCCTGCCCATCCTCCAGCATCTGATCATGCTGCCAGCAGACACCTGCCCAAAGCCATCTCCTGGATGGGATTGACTCCACACATGCACAGACAGTGCAAGGCTCTGATTTTTTGGCAATCTCCACCTTCTCTCAGATCTATAGCACACGTGGACTCTGGAGGCTCCTGCCGGGAGGGCTGTCCCCATGCTTCTGCAGAGAGCCCCAGGTCCCCATTCATGGGACAGCCACATCTCTTAGCCCCAGGAGCCATGACAACAGCCAGTTCCCTGCCAGACAGAGATTTCTTGGGGTCTGGTTTGCCCTAAAGGGGTGGGAAGGCAAGTCCAGGCCTCCTCAAGCTGCCTGAAGTGGGGCTGGCCCCACAGAACTGGTGCCCAGCAAGTTTCTGCCTCTCCTGGGGCTTTTAACACAGTCCCAGCATGGGAGCTGCACCCTGGCTGAGAGGTGGGTCACCCTCTCCTTCCACAGCCTGAGGTGTCCCTGTCCCCAGTCACCCTCACAGCCCCCACAGCCCTGCTGCAACCTGGGCAGCCCTGTGTTGATGAGCGCAGCCTCCATGCTGTCAGGAGCCTTATCCAGCACTGAGAGGGTGGGGGAAAGAACAGCACAGGACCTCAGATCCCCCACACAAGCCTCCTCTGCATGCCCAGCAACAATAAATACTAATAAATACAAATTCTTCTGCATGTTCTGCTCCCAACCCCAGGACCGGTGTGGACATCCTCACTTGGAGCCCTCAGCCCAACTCTTCACTCCCCCCAGGCTCCAGCCACATCTCCAAGCTGGGAGCAGCACTGACAGAAGGCTTGGCATGTCCCTGAAGCACTGGGGCTGTTTCCCAGCCCCTGCCCCTCCTGGTGAAACCCTCTCAGTGATCTCAGTCCTGACACAGGTCACAGGCATGGCATCTGTACTGCTCAGGAGGATGGAAGCACACAGGGAGGGCGATGCTTCAAGGTGGTGCTTGCTCACTGGCCCTTTACTCATCTCTCCCCTGAGGTGCTGGGCTGGAGGCTCTCCAGGTGGCCCTGGGGGATGGAGGTCAGGCTTGGGGCAAGTAGCAGGGGTTCCTCGGCATCTCTGTAAAGGATTTCAGTTCATAGGGAATCTCCAAGTTGACCTTGATTGACTTGGGGAGAACAGCAACCGGATGTTGTCGTGAAGGTAGATCTTCCCCGACTTGGAGCTGTAAAAACTGAGTGAAGACAAGAGCAGGGCAGAGGGACCTCAGGCTCCCAGGCAAGGGCAGGGCAGCCTTAGCAGGAGGCATGATCCCCTCGACTACTTTGGCCCCTGGTCAAGGTGGCCATTCTCTGGTTGCTTTTAGAGGGACAGAGACTGCTGCAGAGTGGCAGCTCCGATCTCCCTGAAAAAGCAGCTGGTCCCCATTCCTCCCCAGGGCAAGGGATTCAGGCTGCCATCCTCCCTGGCAGGAGGGCTTGCAGGTTTGGGGGAGGCAGGGACACATGGAAGAGGAGCCCAGAGGTGACCCTGGGACAGGCGCCCATCCCTTCTGGCATGCCCTACCTTAGGTGCATCAGGTAGCAGAGGACCCTGCGGGGTGGGCTGGTGCCTGGTGGGTTGCTGGGGGCCACAGTGGTCCTTTCCTCTTCCCCCACAGGCACCAGGAAGATGCAGTGGCATTGGAAGGTCATGTGGTTGGCCGGCATGTCCTGGAAGTTGTATGTCACCAAGAACATCTTCTCCACATTCTTATTGGGGTTAAATAAGGTCTAGGGGTAGAGGGGTAGGGGGTGAGACTGAGAAGGGCGCAGGAATGGATCCATAGGGCAGGGCTGGGGCACCTGGGGGCAGCACCAGAGGGTCCAAGGGCCCAGAAAGCCCCACACCAGCCCCAGAGGGCTTAGCCTGAGGCCCACAGGTCAGTTCTTTTCATGCACCTCCACTCCTGTGCTCCGCTCCCATCCCATCCCATCCCATCCCCATTGCACATACATGCTCTCATGCCAAGATCCTTGTCCCTCCCTGCAAGACGACCACAGGACTTCGAGACGA
>NW_010174649.1:0-19798 GCF_000695765.1 Mesitornis unicolor | reverse complement strand
GGCTGTTCGCAGTGACTTGGCTTGCTTTCGTTTTAATTTTTATTGCGAAAGCAGAAAGAGGTTATCTGTGGTGTGACGGAGCAGAGAAACGCGGGACCTGTAGGCAGGGGCACAAGCTGTGGGGTGCTGTCGCTTCCTAATAAACTGGCTGGCTCTCCAAGAGACGCGAAACGTGCGCCTTTCAGTAAGGGTTAAATTAAAGGTGCGGCTTTTTGTTTTCATTTTAAGTATCTTTTCCTGGACAAAACGTACATTGTGAGGCAGAGGTGCGGCGGCATCCGCTCAGGAGGAGCTGTGGCGGCGCGGAGCGGCGTGGTTAAACTTATCGGCAAGCCTTCCTACCGCAGCTTTAATAGTTACAACAAACTAGCAAATACAATAAAAAAATAGCATCTTATGTTAATTGGAGGCGGAGATTTGTGCTACGCAGTTATGTCACAGTGCTGGGAAACCATCTCCTTTCTTGGTAGGCAAAGCCAGGGATGTTTTCTAGTGGCGAGCTGTCTCTCGGTCTTTGGTCTAACCTTGGGGTTGGGTTGGGGGCAGGCGGGGAGCTTTGGGAACCACCCTGGGACATATCCACGGCTGCCATCCACAGCTGGCCAGTTTGCCAGCGTGCTCGAGCCCTCGCCAGGACATGTGCGGTGGCACCGAGTTGGGGTGACTTCTTTGGAAATGCCCGTGGGCTTGTCTTGGGTACTTTATAAAGCCCAGAGGCAGTCTAGCTGAAGATGTCAGAGGGGTGGAGAGCTGTGTTGCCTCTGTGATGGAGAAGTTTAGACAGAATGTGAATTTTTTTTTTTTTAAAAAAAACAACATAACACTAAACCCATACCTGGAAACCAGAGTGCTGACTCTGTAATTATTGTGTTCAGTAATGGATATAATTCATGAAAATGATGTTTACTACATATTTATGCCACCTACGTAGATGAATGATTTCTGATATGTTGCCCACTATGTCATCCAGCTTCATCCCATTAAAACACATCAAAATCACCGTTTAATGTAAATAAATGTAATTCTTTTCAAGCTAATTGGGCTGTGTCTCATTACCCCAGCTGTAAACCTGGCCCAGAGCCTGGCCCGTGATTGCTCCTTGATTCTGCAGAAGCTTTTCAGAAAATGGCAAAATGTCAATTAAATGAAATGGACACTGGTGTTTCCCACCAGAGGGAATTTGTTCGTCTGAGAGTGTGAAAGGCATCACCTCTCCATGATCCATTTGGTCAGATGTCTCTGCTCTCTAACACATATGCTGCTGAAAAAGATCCTGCGTGCCTGAAAAAAGTAATTTGTATAAATCCTGTTTGGATGTAGCCCACGTTGCTGTTATTTAAGCATTTATACTGGTTTTAATTGCAGGGTTGGTTGGGGTTTTTTATCCTTTTTCTTTTAATCTAGAATGTTTGTTTTTCCATCTGGTTTTGTGGATTTTTTTTTCTTTTTCAGAAGTGCTTAGGGTACCTTTTTAAATGAGATGTAAACACAAAGTATTACAAATTATTTTAAGTTGTACTCTATAGGAAAAAAAGCCCAAAAACAGAATGCTGGAGGTTTAAGTAACTAAATCAGAGACATCTGGTTGTTTTGGGTATTTGTAACTTTTGCTGTCTTCCACGCTGACTTCCATACTGGGTATTATCTGAAATAGCATTGTTACAGTTATTTTAAATCTATTTGCAGCTTTGACTTGATCTTAGTTAGTATTTAACAGAGTGTGAGCTGAGGAATATATTTTTCATTCAGCATTTAGCAAAATGCTTTGACTGTTATCCCAGTAATGGGGAGAGGAAAGCCATTTAGCCCTTCAGAGCAATCTGCAGTACTTTACTATGTTTAAAGTTCTCCTTGCTTCAATTACCCGAAATATTTGTTGCAAGACTTCAATGTGTGTTCTGTCCATGTGCATTTGAAAATGTTATTTCTGGCTATATGGATGAAAGGAATATAAACTCTTTCACAAGTAAACATACATCAAATTACAGGTGGGTGTGAGTTTGGATGCAGGTAGTGCTTGCTTCTTTGTGGCTTTCAGGTTGAAGCCTGGTCAGGAACTGACTATGCTGTGCTCCTGCAGGGAAGTGATGGTTTGCCATTCCTGACGGAAAGGCGGAAGATGTAAAAGAGGGACTGAGAGGCAGGGGAAGGCACTTGTGTGCCCTCACGAGTGCTTTCCTGAAGGCAACTGAAGGCATTGCTATTCAAGCAGGATTTACACAGAAGAAATTGCTGGCTCTTGATGCTAGGATTCCTGTCCTTTCTCTAGAAGAGCTTGAGATACACTAATTACAGAAATATCCAGAGCGCTGTGGTGGTAGGAGAGGTTGATTAGTTCTGAGTTTTCTTGTTTGCTGAGGGTTTTCCACCATAACCCCAAAAAATTACCAGGTTGGAAGAAAAGTCTCCAACCTCAGGACTCAGGAAACTCTGCTCTGAGAAGACCGTATTGTTAGGTGGGGAAAAGCCACAAATGCCATGGATTTTGCTCACGACTTTGTCATGGCTGAACAGTTTAACATACAAGCTAAAATTAGGAACATTTAAGGTGGATAACTTGGTAGGTAATTTTGGTTCTTGCAGGAAGAGATGAACACTGTTGAATCTTCATCCATCTGTCTTTTTCAAATTAATTTGGCTGTTCGGAGGTTGCAGTGGCTTATTAACTGCAGTTGGCCTGAACCACTCCTTTTCACCAGGAGCCTGGATGTCTGGTAGACTTGGAGTCCACTGACAGGACTGCATTTTGTCTCAGTTTTGTGTGAGTAGATGGCTCTCAATTTTATGGAAGGCTTTGAGGAGATCCTTAAAGTGATGTCTGTTTGGGGTATATATCAAGATTTTTCTGCTTTTATTTCATCAGACATCCCAAGGGCTTTGGCTGTCTGAGCTTAAATGTGACTATAATGAATAGCATTGCCTTTGGGATGGGGAAAAATTAAAACTAAACAAGCAGCTTCCCTGCCCCCTTGATGTTGAAGCAAACTTATTTTCAGCCTGTGAGGGCACCAGAGTATCTCCATGTGGTTTACTTCTCTGCCTGAGTTCTTGCTTTCTCTCCCACAAACTGCAGAAGTGCTGGATGGAGGAGAGCTGGGTGGCTGTAACTCAACTGAAGAATGGGGAGGCCAAGCAGAGCTGTTTAAGCCTGGTAGAGGACCTTGCCTGTGCTGCAGCGGTAATAAAGAAGGTGTTTTATTGTTACTGCTGCTGAGTAGCTCACTGGGTAGCCTCAACTTTCAAAACTGTCGAATAATTTTAGGTGCCTAAGCTTCTGGTTGGCCCACGTGGTGTGTCCAGAGGAGCATAGGAGCTAATGCAACTGCCTGAGTATTTAAGTCCAGCTTTTTAGTGCTTTGTATTAAGGTAGGCTGAGGCCTGTGGTAGTCGGTGTAGGTGGTGTGAGATGCGGGTGTGAATCCCACCATGAAGGTTTCCACATGGCTATACAAAATATAGATAATCACTGTTGGAAATACTAGCATTGATATTTCTACACACTTGGTTTGTCATTGCTGAGAATTATAATGTGTATCCTGATAGAAATACTGATAATTGGATTGTTGGAAAAAAAACCCAATCAGTATAGGCCTCTTCTTGTTAATTTATTAGATGAAAGATACTACAAGTGCCTTTTTTTAAAGGGAATGAAAGAATGGTCATGTCGTATGAACAGCAAAATGTGTTATCTGGAAATAAAATTCAAACACTCCTGGCAGTTTGTCATAAAAGATCTGTTTAAATAAAAGCAAAGTTGGCTCATCCTTCTCAGTTGGGTAACTGCTGTGTGGAGCTTTTTAGTATTATTTCTGTAAGTGGACTTCAACAGTTTAGCAAGTAAGAGAAACCTAAAATCTCTGCCCTTCCTGAAGAGTTTTGGGGTTTTTTGTGTGTGTGTGTGTGTGTGTGTATTTTGTTGTTTGGGTTTTTTTGTTTGCTTGTTTAATTTCTTGTAGGAACAAGGACATGAAGGCAGACAAAATCACCAGTCTTAAAGAAAAAAACGCAACATTTTTATCAGACTAGACACAGGTAGAATTCAAGAAGTTGTGCAGGTTATGGGGAACCCCCCAGGTTTTACTTTATGTACATATTATAGGAATGTATGTACCCTGGAATATACGAATGTGCATGCACACCAGGGTTGTTGTCTCTCTGATGTCCCTCTCTGTGGAAGCCTGCTGGTACTCTCCTACTGATGATTTAAGTCTTGTGGGTGTTGCGTCAGTGGGTGGTGGGAGGAATAATCCTGTACCAACTGACAGGGAAGAGTCTATCCTAAAAACTCTCCAAGGGAGTTGTTAGTGTTGATATGTCCACTGACCCTCTCCTGGTTGCTAGTTTTAGTTATGTAGGGGCGTACCAGCTTAAGTTTTGGTGTTTTTTTTTCTTGCCCTCTTGCAGCTGGTTGGAAAGCAGCTATTGCATTGCTGAGCAAAGACACGGAAGAGCTTACTTGCAATTTACATATGAGTTTGGGGATCCAACTGGTGCTGGCAAGGCTTCCCTGCCTCTTGACAGCAGTGAGATGGGGTGTGATTTCCAGGCAGGAGGACTGAGCTTGCACACTTTTCTCACTTTGCTCCTGCTGAGGAGGAGACGGATTCGTGTTCTTTGCGGGACGGGAATGGTAGCTGAGTGCCATTTGCATCCTCTAAGGGGAGGTGCGAATAGCTATGCGGTGGGTTTTTTGGGCTTGGGTTTTTTTAATGACAAAAAGTATCTATGAAACCTGTTTATATTTTTTACAGCAGTTAAAAATGTTTAGCAGCATCTGTTATGTTTTCTCTGTAAAAGAGAAATCCTCTCACACACTTTTGTTTTGGTACTTCCCCCTCAGCTAATGCAGGTGTTCGAAAGGATGCGTTAAACTTGACCAATGCAAGCCTTTAAACTTCAGCTGCACTTTGAAAATGGGTTTAGCTAAAACCGATGATAAAAGGCTCAATGGAAACTCTTTGGTTTAATGCAAATTTATTTTGGTTTTCTCCACTAAGAAGAGGCTTAGGAAAGCTGGAATGAGTGTGCTCACATACACGTTTGCTCTGCTCATCCATACAGGCTGAGTTTATAGGCAGGAACAGATTATTGCCTGATCTTATGCTACAGAATTTGAAATTAAAATTTCTTATTTCTTGCTGAGACAAGGTGGCTACTGATATCCTTCAAATCTGTTGCGATATAAAGTAAAATCCATATAAATAAATAAAAAATTACAGCAAGGTAGTACTTTTGAATTTTTGATGATGTGATGCTGCATTGCTTTGTATCCTCAGCAGTGCAGCTGTTTCCACAGTTTTTGTGTTTTGATGAAAGCTTTGTTGAAATCTTATTAGGGCTTATTATGGCAAATGCAAACCTTCTTCTGACTAGCAAGAGGCAAATCTTATCTGAAATGATCTTCTTTTCTTTGCTCTAATAGTGCCTTTTAGGCAGTGAATCTCAGGTGTGTCTGAAGACTAGGGATGGACATAGCCTGGAATCGTGGGCGTTAAACATCACTACCAAGACAAGGGGAAAGAGCAGGTCTTAAATAGTGGATACTATCACTTTCCTGGTATCAGTAAGATAATACATGAAATGAAATACAATGACTGGTATTTTGAGAGAGCATGAGAGGGGAGTCTGGATTTGTTGAATGCTTTCATTTTTTAAATTTTTTTATTATTTTTGAGAACAATGTATCTTGACAGGTTTCTCAAGTATTAAGTGGAAAAGTTTTCACTGCTGAGTTAAAAAAATCTTTCTTCTCAAGTGTGTCTTCAGCTTTGCACTAAACAGGTGTTAACCCGTGTTTTAAATAACTCAACTAAAAATCTCTTCCTCTTTCTCAATGACTCAGCTTTCAGAATTTTAGAAGGAAAGACATTAGCAGTAAGTGGTTTCTAATCTGTGTCTGATCCAGTGCAGGGCTGGGCTGTTGCTGGCAAGGCTGGTCCCTGACCCCTCATTCTGTTGGCTGTGTGCTTCTGCAGGTCTAGAGACCATGCAACTGTGGAGGAATCGGATCAGCCCACTGATGCTGTGGAAGACTTAAGTCACCAAAAAGAAGATGGGGGTGGAAAAATGAAAGCAAATAGCTTTCATTTGGTTCAGCATAGGTTTGTGCTGTTGTTTCAGTATGTTAGGTGTTACCTAACGGGAGTTACAGGGCAGACAGCACTGCATTTGTAACAGAGAAGATCCTACAGACCTTTTCCATGTGATGCTAGAAGGGAAAACTAGCTGAGTCTGACTCTTGTTTTCCCTTGAAAGATGCTGTTAGATAAGACTAACTTCTCCAGATGGTGTCCTGCTTTTTTCCCACATCACTTGCCAAGTGTCTGTTGGAGCAGAAGTTCTCAACTTGGAACTAGTGACCTCCCTAGCCTTTCCTGTCGGTAGGGTGGGCGAGGGTTGTGGCTGGGGACTATACCCCCAGAAAAGGTCCACCATTAGCTGCAGCATGGGAGGGACCATCGTCCTCACATCCAGCTGGTGAGTAACTGTGAAACCAGCACTCTACTAGCATGCCATTCTGTGTGTCTCTCATTTGGAGGTCTGAAGAAAAAAAACTATCTTGGCTGCATGCCTTTCATTGGAAGTGACCGTGAAGTGATCTGTGCCTTAGGTTCAAAGGTCAATGACAGTGGAAAGTGGCCATTTTTGGAGGGTGCTGAAAGCAGGGCAGTTTGTGCGTGCTCTGACTCCAGCCCTGGCTGCACTCAAGCCCTCTGCAAGCAGCTTGTTCCTTTCCTGCCAGAGTAGGAATGAGGGTGTGCTGATTGACTTGGTCTCCTGCCTCTAATGTTGGTAGGCATCATGCAAGTGAATAGCTGGCGATAGTTTTGAGTGTGGATCGTTCCTTCTTAGGTCTTGCGCTGGTGGAATTAGAGGTGAGGATCATG
Source organism: Mesitornis unicolor (assembly GCF_000695765.1). Taxonomy (NCBI): domain Eukaryota; kingdom Metazoa; phylum Chordata; class Aves; order Mesitornithiformes; family Mesitornithidae; genus Mesitornis; species Mesitornis unicolor. The sequence goes on along the minus strand of NW_010174649.1, from coordinate 12,911 downwards.
GACCCTAAGTATGCCGCCCATACCTGCACAAATCTGTTTTCCCAATACAGTAAGTTAAGGCAAATGCATTTCATGTATTTTTATGCCCTTCTAGTTATATGACTCCAGTCTGTTTTTATCCTCCTTTAATGGAGGAAGAACTGGAGAACCCTGAAATGAAATTAATGTGAGAGAAACATGAGCATGTGGCAGGGGTCTCATTGACAGCAGACTGAAGACCACAGGTAGCACATGTTTCTAGAGCCTTACACTTGATGTGAGGAGAGTCTTTTGTTGCACATGTTCATCTTTTCAGGGCTCGATGTTACTGCCACCGAAGGGAGGGTGATGCTTTTGTAGACCTACTCTGCTTGCTTGGTGTTGGCAGCAGTGTAGGTGCAGTGACAGACTTGTGCTACCATGGGTTAAGAGCTGTTTGTATGCCCGTAATCTAGAAGGTTTAGTTTTCAAGAAATTAGGAGCCCTGTCAGGGAATGCATACTAGCAAAAAAACCACAAAACCAAAGGCTGTCACAGCAAACACATTGTTTTAAGGTTTGCTGTAAGTTGCTGCAAACCTCTTTCTTTGCTGGCACAGTGGTGTTGTTTTGCGCACCTGATGGGCATAAGTAGGCCTGTAAAATTCATTAGTGTGTCCTGGCCTGAGTCTGTATTTCTCCCTTTCTGGACAGGAGGCACACCTTGCCTAATCAGAGAAGTTTAGCTGTTGATACCACACTGGTTTTAGTACAATCCCTTTAGAGTAGACACAACAGATTGAAGTGCTTGTACTGCACAGTGACTTCTATTTGGGAATGACAGTACAATAACAAACAGTGTAGCGGTCTCTACCTGGGGATTTGCCCAGCTGTAACTCAGTGTTTTGTTTACCTTATTTTATTAAGTATCTTCACTGAAATGGTTAGAAAACCTGTTAACATGGCAAATTCCTTTCTCTTTGCCTGCAATATTTCTGTAAATGTGGAAAGTCAGTGCAGGCACTTCTCATAGGAGACTGTAAGTGTACTTCAGCTCTTGTTGCAAGAACCAGGCAAGGATGAGTCAAGCAAGTGTTTTCTTTCATTTCTGTTCCTCAGGGAAAAAATGTATTGTTCATCGCTACAGATAATTGTCTCATTGCTGGTGTAAGTGAGAACCAGGAATTCACTGCTGGCTCTCTTACAGTGAGGGTTTCCAGCTCAGGGCCCTACTTCCCTATCACATTTGGAACAGTGGGTTCAACTCGGTACAGGAAGTGTAACAGATGTAAAAGTCCACTTCCATTTGTTCAAGTGCCATTAAAGTTTGGCATGATTTCAGTCCAAAAGCAGAGGAAGAAACCTCCCTCTCTGAAAAAGCTGCTTTCAAATGGTCAGCCAGTTGTCTACCCTAAAAAAAAAGGGGTGAGGGGAGAAGAGGATGACTGTGTGAGTATTCTTAAATCTGCTTTACGTGGTTTGCTTTTCTTTTTAAGGCTGACATGAGCTGCGCCTGTCTTGAGTGCTGTCTTGTCTATCCCAAAGAAATTTCCTTAACAAGAATCACTATTTTCAGTGGTTGGGGCAGTCATAGTGCTGAGGATGCCTGCTGGTCCTGAGCTATCAGCAGTGCTGTCACAACAGGCACTAACATGTATCAGTGAGGTTCTGCACGAGAGACTGCCAAAACTGTTATCTGCCTTTTGACTAAGGGAAATTGCATCTCCTGGCTGTCATACAGAAGTAATAATAGTGTACGGGATTGGGTTAAACCTCTTTAGAACTGGGTCATCCCATAGTTTGAGATAGTGTAAGATAACATTAAGCTGCTTCGTTGTTGTTTTTTTTTTTAAATAGCTGAAACAATAGCAGTCTCTATTCCCAAACTTGTGCGTGTGTGTCCCTGCGTAAAGTGGATTGTACCATGCTAAGACTGAGGGTTTGCCTGCATATTCCTTAGGATGACCTGTATTTCTAGGAAAACTATGGAGCAGGGGAGGCTGGAAGTGCCAAATAATGGCCAAATACTACCAGCTGTGTAATCCTGAGAAAAAACTAAGACAGATGCCTCTGGATTTGAGTGTCATTCGGAAGAGGTGAATTGAGATAAAAATTGTTTATTCTGTCTTGCATTCCTTTGGTATTTACAGAGCTAGGACTTGTTTTTTTAGCAGTGTTAATGCCTTGTTTTGAGGGGCTTCACAGTTTTGGATTTTCCCTTAATGTCAGCGGCACGCAGCTAGCTGAGCTTAACACCAAACTTGCAGCATGGTAATGGAAAAGTGTCCCAGAATTCACAGGTGATCTGCAGAGCTCAGAGGTTGTATTTTCTGAAATCCAGGATTTAAATAGTGCTTTTCACTTACTGCAGGTAATACTTTTGATGCTGGCTTATTAAGGCACTGGGTGAACATTAGTAAATTGTCTTGTTACACCCTGTCCACAGTATTCCTAGAAGGCATCAGATGAGATCCTGAAAATGCTCTAGGAGATGCATTGGGGTATACCCGAAACCTTCTAGCAGATGAAACTTCCCAGAGTGGCTATGCTAACCCACACTGTTGGCTCCCCATGTATGCACGCCTGTTCCCTGCGGGAGCCCATTTTGGTTTCAGCTTTGCCTGGCTTTCTGTGCGCAAGGAAACCATGGGCATGGCTATGGCACAAAGCCAGGGGCATTTGGATTAATCTTGTTTTAATTCTGTAGTAATCTTGACCTCCTATTTTTATTAAAGCCCAAATCCTGGGCTCCATCCAAAGCCCATTAAAAGACAATGGAGACTTCCCACTTGCTTCTGGAGAGGGCTGCGTCAGGCTGCCCAGATGGTGCTGAATACCTTTGACTTTGACATCTTGATCAGCTTGTGGTGCAGGTGATCACTGCTCTGTGCATCCTCTGGAGCAGTGTCTGCAGGAATGCTCGTGCCCTCCCTGGGACAAAGGCAGATGTTCATCCCTGTTTCTGAAAAGCTTAGTTGCTTCAAGTTGGCTCTTGGCATTGCTCATCCGTGCACCCGCGGTACCCAGCATGTCCACCCATGGTGCTGCTGGTATGGCTCTCCTCGGGGAAGGAGCTACTTCGGCTGGCCACAGTCGCCCTCTGTGTTGCATAAGGGGAAGAGCATTGTAGTGATTACATAAAAGAGATTATGTAACTGGGTAATTTGGTAATGGCCTCTTCGGTGATTGCTAAGAATAGCTTGTGAATATGCATTTATTTCTGTGATAGCCATCCACAGTGATTAAGTGCAGGAAACTCAAGATGCCGGGCCATGGCACGGAGTGAAATACTTGGCACCTGATATGCATGTGTTTACACTGAGACTCCCCAGCTCTGCAGCCCCTGTGCCTCTCTGGTGAGACGTCAGCTCCTGTTCCCCTTGCCCTGTAGCATGGTGTGACCTGCTGCACAGGTACAGAGAAGGTATAAAACTGCTCTGACTGTAAGTTGTCTTGCCTTCTCTGGTGAATCTGTGCTAGCTGTTGGTGGTGTCCTTACAATGATGGGCAATACATAGGCAGAGCAGATGATGGAGGAGGGAACATGTATTGTTTCTCCATGAATTTGGGCCATTTTTGCTTTCTATTGCTTCCCAGAGTTGTGTGGGTTTTTTGTTTGTTTCTTTCTTTCTTTTTTGTTTGCTTGTGGGGTTTTTTGTGTTGAAGTTGCCAGTACCCTCTGATTTATCTGAGGGGTGCTGGATAATTTCCAGGATCCTAGTGAAGAGCAGGGAGCCTCCTGGACTGCTTTGAGATGACTGAGAAGACCACTCATGCTTCAGCCCGGCTCCTACCTGTGTTTCTGCTCATGGCTTTATCCCTTGCTCGCAGAGGGGAAAGTAACTCACAAAAAAAAAATTAGATGCAGCCAAAGCCAACGAGAGCTCCCATAGTGCTAATTGAAGTCTTTAGGGAGAAACTGGGAAGGAAATGGGTGCTGTTCCTCACAGTCTGTCAGCCCCAAGAAGGTTTTGGAGGGTTGAGCTCAGGATAGCTCGGGACAAGGTAGGAAGGGGACGAGCAGCTGCGGCAGGGAGAGGAAGCAAGCAAAAGGAGCTCTCAGTGCTGGTGATTCATCTGGGAACATCAGTCCTGGTACTGAAAATGTTCCTGCAGTTCTCAGCTTGACTGCTGGAGTCTGGGCGGCTACTGGGTTGTTTTGTTTGGTTGTCGGGTTTTGTGGTTTGTTTTTTTTTTGTCCTGGCTTCCCCTGTTCTTGCTTCTGTGGGTTTTTAATTTCCCTTCCCGTATGCTGTCCTGAAGGTACAGTTGCCACCTTTTCTCGTTGTTCCAGCCACATCATCTTCTCTACTTTGAATTGCTTTATTGGCTCCTCATCTCTCGCTGCCTGAAGCTCAAGCTGTTTAGCCTTCTCTTCCAGATGCCAAATAATCCTCTCTCCAGCTACAGCTCTGACCTGGTTTCCTCCTCCTCCTGGCCTTTCTCTGGTCCATCGTTCCACCCGTCTTGGCTTAGGATGGCTTTCTTCTCTCTTTTGAACATTATTGATTTCATCATTTCCGATAGTTTCCACTTCCTTGGCTGTTAAGCCACCATTCTCTTTTTAAAGGGCTCTAAATTCTTCTGTACTTTTCTATTCTCTTTCTTTTATAGGCTTTCTTCAGTCCCATCTATGATTCAACCCTGGCACATCCACTTCCTGCATGGATTTTGCCTCTCTCTCTTTTTACTTTCTCCTATTTGCAGAGGGAAAGGCCATACTGTCTGTACTTAGAAGTGCCCTGTAAATCCACTTCTCATGTGTTGCAATTAGGTGTTGGATACAGATTAAAAGAAAAAAAAAATCCTTTTTACTTGAAAGAAGTACAGATTTCTATCCTGTCCCTTTTCCCTGAATATCTGTTTCCTTCCATCTTTTTCTCCTTTTTGTGTGTTAGGATAAAGATTTGAGGGTTCAGCTTGCTGCTTCTCCCTAGATTTCTCTTTGCAGCATGGGTGACCCCTCATTGCAGCAAGTTGCCCTGTGTTCAGACCTTTTCTCCTTCATATTTATGCCTCCTGTACATAGTAGGGTATCAACCCTAGGATGTGCTGCTGTTGCTGTAAGGGCAAAGAGCATTAGGGGAATGTTTTTAATAAACATATGGCTGTTGTATAATGTAGATGGAAAGTAGGCAGAGGAGACTGTGCATGCAGCTGGTAAGCTTTCCGTGAACCGTAGAGAACATGGGCAGGCACAGGCCATGGGTAAAATGAAATTAATGTGATACCTTGCAAATTCTCAAGTGTTTAATGGACTTAGCTTTTCAGTCTCAAACTGAATAAACTTTTTCCATCTGGAAAAAGATGTGAGTTAAGTTGAGAGTTTTTGTGTAAGAGCATGTAAGGATGCATAAGAGCTGTTGTGGTAGGTTCTGTAACATGTGAACTGTTCAATTTGCATGTGCAGATACATTAAGAATAATCCTAATGGACTGATAGGTAAGTGTGAAGTAGTGAAAAGAGGAGAAAGACCAAATTAATGTACTGTATTAACTTGTTAAAACCAGTGAAACTGAAATGGTATCTTATATACAGCAACATTAATGAGGCATATGTCTGTAAACTCCTATGTAGGATCAAAGAAAAGTATTTTTTCTTAGTTTCAGATGGATAAGAGGGCTCAAGGTATATAAGTATGGTATAAACAGGTATGAGGGCAGTTTTCAGATCTGGAGCAGGGACCTGCACAAGATTTTGGTTTATTTTTCTCTGCCTTGCCGATGTCACGTACAGCATGTATAATCTGATTAATTATAGTAGGAATGTATATTCTTCCATGTTCTGGGACCTCCAGATGCAGGTTGCTAGTCTGTGACAGAAACCCTGTGGTTCGGCTGGAATATACCAGTTGTATTGTATTTGGTGGCAACACTCTCAGTGGTGGGGAGGATAACAGGTTACATGTTTTGGAGTTTTAGCTTGGATCTTAATCGGTGATCTATTCCTGTCCAAGAAAATAGATGGTAAAGATAATAAATTTCTTACAAAGGTTCAAGTTCAGTTAAATGGATTTAGTTAAATAATTTCCAAAAGTAAGTCTGATGGAGAAAGAAATGAGCAGTGTCTGCAAATATCCCACTGTCTGGAAGTGCCTAATGGAGCAAAATTAATAATTTTAAAGAGATTTCCTTTTGAAATCTCCCTGCAGCAACCTTTTAAAAATGATCTAGAGAGTCTTGGAAACAGGAACCCTTCAAGCAAGAGTATTTAAACATGATGTGAAGCGGGGTTGTGAAGGGACAATTAATACCGGGTTTCCTGATACCGCCTAGAGAAAGCTTGGCAGCCTTATGCACAGTGGTAGGGATGGCGCTTGTAATTTCATTGTCAGCATTTGCTAGTGTTACTCTAGCACTGCTAACGACTCCCTGAATGTCTTCTTGAAGGTGACTGCCTCACTCGTAAGGACTGTGAACGTGTGGGTCTTGAGGAAGTACTGAGACCTGGCTCTAAAGCTGTCCGGGTGAATAAATGACTTTTCCAAGGTGTGTGATCTCACTGTCCATGCAAGCTTGCATGGTGTCTCTGGACTTAGCCCTCCCTCAGCCTGGTGGATGTTTTTGCAGTCGATGGCAGGGATATGCCACCTTTGTGCCTGGGAGCTGCACCTGTGTCAGTGTGGCACAAAAGTGCCCGTGGAGCCGGCGTGTTGGTTAAAGCTGACGGGCCTGATGTTCTGATGCTGAACCACGTACAGCTTCTGCCTGCGGGGTCTACCTGGACCTGCATCAACAGAGATGGTGCTCACACCCGGATCCTTCTTCCTAGAACACATACTGAAGCTGGCAGAACTAAATCATGGACCTGACTTTGGCTTTTAACTGCAAAAAAATAAACCAAACAAACTACCGTTGCTTTCTTCAGTGCTGTACGTTGTCCTGGAGAAGCAACTTAATGATGTCTTTGACTTTGATATCTGCTGTATTCATGGTGATGGCTTCTCCAAATATCCGTCTTCCAAATTAGATTAAACCTATTTGTATGTTTATGGTATTTCTTCATGCTTTATTCAAACACAAGTAATCAAATAAAGAACAAATCTCACTGTTATGCTTCAGAAGTCTCTGACAGTACTTAGATTTTTATTGGAAACCAGAATTTTGCAGTTATTTGTAGTGTCAATAAGTGTGCTCATCTGGCAGCTCTCGCAGAAGGATTTCATAGCACTGAAGAAACATGAAATATGCTGTGTTCCAGTCACATCCAGGCCAGATGCATAGCCATCGTACAGATGGGTAAGTGGGCAGAAAGTGTCATTCACAGTGTTGGTGGCAGAATTAGAAGCTTAACATTTCTGACCTCTGGCTTCCCAGTCCAGTGCACTACAAGGAAACTGCTTTGACTTTACAGTAAGCACTTGCTTTGCCTTAGGTGAGTGCGTGAGCCCTTCCTTTTCATGGGCTTCTAAGCGTAGGTGTTTTTGAACGTCCCATGCTGGACATCTTGTAGACGGGGTGAATCCATCCAGGCATGTGAATGATCTGGAGGAAAATTTCTTGGACTGGGACTCCTCTTCTTATGGAATTATCGAATTGTCACTCTGCTGTTTGTTCACTGCATCCTGTTAGAGGTTAATCTGAGGTCAAAAGATACATCCAGACTCTTATCCTATATGCATCTTTATCCTAATCTCTTGATTTGCATATTTGGACGTTTACCACTGAGCTATACTTTTATTGGGATTATGTACTTGACTTAATGACTTTCTATTGATCTAATTAGGCTCAGTCTGTTAATGATGGCAATATTTATTTAGGTAGAGTATGAACTAACAGAAGTCCACACCTGCATCCTACTTCTTTGGATAGTTGACTAAATCTGTTTAACTTGTTCTTTTTTTAGTGCTGCATTTGCACACACTGAAATACCACAAGAACTAATGCTTGGGCTTGAGGGTTTTTATTTTTGTTTGGGGTTTTTGTTTTTATTTTCTATTCTTTCATTTAATCATTCACTGAAAAATGCAGTCCTAGGGCAGTCTAAAGTTTTGTGAAATTGGGTCAATGCCACCAAGTAGTTTTAGTCAAAATAGAAGTAACAGCACATCGAAGCAGTTTCAGCACTTGAAAAGACTGGTTTTGTTTAAATGCCTCCAAAAGCTAAGGAACTGAAAGTACAGGTTTACAGTATGTGGTTGGGGCGGAGTGGAACTTTTTTTTTTTCTGAAAAGCTTGGCATTCACCCAGGGTGTGGGAGGCCAGTTTTATCTCCCTTATGCCTTCAGGATGATTTGAGTGTATATTGCTCTTCTCCTGGAAGAGTTCCTAGCCTTCAAGAGACAGGGTATACTGGAATAGATCTATGTCAATTGTTAACGTTATCCATCTTCTCCACTGTATAAAATACAGAGGAAGTATGCACTAAACTAGGTAGAAAGCTATACCATAGGTCAGTGGTTTAGTTGCTCTTTAAAGAGAGAAGCCCATGTTTGTAGTGCTTCTTCCAGTTATACCCTGTCAGAGACAGAAGGACATAGAAATTAAAGACAAAAAAGGATGAGATGTTAAACAGCATGGCCTTGACTTGGGAAGTGCTTATGTGGGGGATCTGGGGAATCTGCTTGTGTCTGTTGAAGAAAGAGGTAATTCTGTCCTTGCTGGTTTTTGCGCGATGTCCCAGAAATTTTGCTACTGTCTCCTGGTAGAGATAGGACGCTGGTGTAGATGGGCTCCTATATTTATGCATTTATTTTGAGTAGAAACACTGCCAGCACAAAAATCTGAGATGTTGTCACCTCCGATTGCCTGCAGCTTGATGTTTGTTCTCTTCCAGGAGAATGAGAGAGGCTTGAGCCCTTCTGGGTGGGAGAGACTTGAACACAGATTTACCATATTCTGGCAGAGAATGGTAATCAGTTTGTGGATCTTAGCTGCGAGGTGACAGTCCCTACTGCCTCCTTTTTCTTTGCTGTTCTGCAGAGGTATCTTTTGGGACACTTAACAGATGCCAAGAAAACAAAGGGTTGTGGGTTTTTTTTTTTGCTTTGTTTTAGGAATGCAAGAAACAATTAATTTCAGGACCAAAACCTATATAGCTATGTGCCCAACTCCCTAATAGGAGCGAGTTTCTCAGAAGATTTCTGTTAAAGTTTCAGATCAAGCTGACACCATCTGGAATTTACCTGCCGCTGCATAATTAATTCATATGCTGATATGAAATATTTATACTTAATAAATAGCTCATAAAAATCAGTCTCCCCCTTTTCCCTTTACATTGAGGGGGTCAGGCAAGGAGTGAGGCAGTATTGGAGAGACTTAGTTCAAGTAATCACTGTCCCTCTGCAATAAATGGGGAGGTGGGAAAGGTGGTACAGGGAAGACTGCAGAGAAGGCAACACCTAGGATGCCTTTCCCAACCTTAAAGACTGTGGTAAAACAGATCTGTATAACACTTGGGCTGAGGACACTGGTAGTGTCTCTTCTAAGCACCAGATTTTTGTGGGGCAGCGGTGTTGCTGATCTTGCTGTGCCAGTTCACATACCTTCCTCAGCTCCTGCCTGTCTGATAGGGGCTGGGGTAGGGGATTCATGCCGAGGCTGGTTTTTGGGTCTGTTCTTTTCCTCTAATGACCATCTTAAGGCAATCTTAGATAATTTAAAAATATTTATTTATATGAACTGCTGAAATGTCCCTGGAACTGGATGTTTAATACTTAAAATGGTGAGTTTATACATTCCTGTGTAATTTGCTTCTGTGTCTGCTGCTCTAATTGATTTTAGTTTTCGGGGGTTTGGGTCTCCTCAACCCTTCCCCCCCTCCCCCCCCCCAGTATGTTTTCAAGTAATCAAATGATTTACACTTTTTCTGGACTAGTCCAGTTTTCCAATCATGTGTTTCTGTGGCCAGTGACAGGGCTGTAATCAGGATTGATTTAGCACTGGCAGGTCTTTGTCAGGGGAGATCATTCAAGGGCTTTATGCAGTGAAATCAGAAGAAGAGAGATAAACAGTTTTCAAATAGAAGTATGCACATTAACAACATTAATCCTAAAGTTCCTTGTACCGATATGTAGAATTGGCACTCCAGGTTTCTTGTTGCACGTGGTTGATTTAGGCTTGGAGGAAGCCCTGCAGTTTTGTTGTCTTCAGCCTGTGATCACAATTTTATGCGCATAAATAGTGCTAGATTGTACAATGTCCCTGAAGATTTTTCTCTTCTACTATCAGGCAGATGCAGTGCAGGCAGTGTCGAAGCAAGCTGCCTACATGTATGTCTTGCAAATACGCCTCAAACCTGACCTGGAGGGAATAGATCTGTGGGTGGATACAGAGCCCCAGCTTCCCACCTTCTCGGTGCCCTGTCCCTCAGCTGAGGCTGTTGGTAAAGTTGATAATGAATCCTGGTGATGACTAAGTGTTTCTTTGGTGTGTGCAGAAGAGTCCAGCATAGTGATATGACAGTTAAAAAGCCCATGTTATTTATTTAAAGCTTGGCTTATGTTAGAAAATGAGTTACCTCATTCATTTCTTCATATATTTGAATAATTTTTTCCAGCCAGTATTTTATTTGTGACCTGCTGTACTTCACAGTATGAAAATATTGCCCCGTAGCTAGGGGAATGATGTGGTACTTAAGAAAGTGGGATTTTGCTGTCAGCTCTGCTGACAGACCTGGGCACATTTCTTTGCGATCTCTGTCCCATATTCTTCTTTTAGCACTTAAGAAATTATCAACTTCTATTCATAGGTAGTCTTAAAAGCTGTGGATTAAAAGCCATAAGAAAGACGGAGATAAGTTTGACTGAACTGGTTTAATTAAAAGCTGTTTTAAATAAAATTGAGCAGATTCTACCATTAACAGAGGTGAGGAAGAAGGATTTCTGATAGTCTTTTACTGAATATTAAGGAAGAGGGCTGAGGACCACAGAATTATCACTTGTCGTGTTGGTTCTCACATCAGGCAGTGCTCACTCTATGGAGCAGGGGTCCTCTCTCAGTCAGTCCTCTCTTTAATAATTTATATTTTTTTGCTAATAAACTTAAAAGCCTTTAAAAAAAGGGGGATGTGGGGACAAAAATAAAATCTAGATACCAGTTTCTTTCCCATATTGAGAGAGTATCTTTTCTGCGGTTATCATTTTTCCTTATGTTTCATGGCCTTGATCACATTGACTTTCCTTTTGGCTGGAAAAACCTTAGGCAGTGCTTGACTTCTGGTACAGTTAGGGTTCTGCCTTAAGGAGCCACAGACATTGCCATTGAGCAGGCTGAAACTCTCCTCTATCATTTATCAGAGTAGGGCTGTCCTGTTTCAGTTGCTTATAGACTCTGGAACTTGGATATATCATTTTGCAAGAAGAACAGTAAACACTTCCTATTTACATCCATGCAGCCTTATTTGAGATTTGTCTTCAAGTGAATTCTAACTCCAAGCAAAGTTCAGTCATAATGTTATCTCAAAATTGTGAATTCCTCATGGTTTTCCAGGTGCTTGCCCAAGTTTATCAGAAAGCCTTTTCTATGAGAAAGGTCTTCCAGAGATTTTGTATTCTTTGTCTGCAGCTATATTGGGAGAACCTGAATGTGTAATGGAGTATTGAATACTGCATAACTCTTCCATGTATGAGCTTGCAGAAGGTGTTTTGATGGATTGGTTGATTTGTTTCTCAAATTCTCTGTAAGGTCAGAGATCATGTGTCTGAAATATTTTTTATATATATATTGTGTGGGTTTTAGGTAATTAATACTTTATGCTTGCCCCTGAGAGATGTGGTAGTGGTTAAAACTCAATTAAGTAGTGATTATGCAGTGATTATACTGAATGATGAATAATTCATTTATTTGGTTTGAAATAAGAAATAAAATACATTATTGCCATGCTGATTTTATTTCAGAAGATTTGTCAAGACTAGCACATTCAAAATTGATTCAGTGTCCTAAATGTATTCTGCTGGAAGAATGCAAAGATTTCTTTGAAGACTTTTTGAAAGGGATGCTTCTGGCATCTTGTTGTGTTTTAACCCCAGCTGGCAATTAAGCACCACAGAGCTGCTCACTCACCCCTGGTGAGATGAGGGAGAGAATTGAAAGGGTGAAAGCGAGAAAACTCATGGGTTGAGATAAAGACAGTTTAACAGGTAAAGCAAACACTGTGCATTCAAGCAAAACAAAACAAGAACTCATTCACTACTCCCCATAGGCAGCTAGGTGTTCAGCAATGTCTAGAAAAGCAGGGCTTCGCCATGTGTAATGGTTACTTGGGAAGACAAACACTCCTCACTCCAAATTGTACCCTCTTCCTCCTTCTTCCCCAGCTACTTACTGCTGAGCATGATGTTGTATGGCATGAGATATCCCTTTTGGTCAGCTGGGGTCATCTGTCCCAGCTCTGTCCCCTCCCAGTTTCCTATGCACCCCTAGCCTAGTCTCTGGCGGGGTGGTGTGAGAAGCAGAAAAGGCCTTGACTCTGTGTAGACACTGCTCAGTCACAAAAACATCCCTGTAGTATCAGCTCTGTTTTCAGCACAAATCCAAAACATAGCCCTATACTACCTACTATGGAGAAAATTAACTCTATTCCAGCCAAAGCCAGCACACACCTTTATAAAGGCTTTTTGCATTGTCACCTTCAGGTACAGGCTAAAGTCGTACTCTTTTCAGACTGTTTATTAATTCAGCTTTTGCTAACTGCACACTGAGAAATATATGCGACTGCAAGACTGAAAGAAATAAGGTGAGCGAAAAGAGAGTCCTTCTGCACCTGTACTCTGTCTGGGATGGTGGCAGGTGCTGTGTCAGGAAAGTCCATGAGCCTGCCCACTGTCTGAGGTCTGATCCTTTCATACTTCACCAAGGTATGGACCACTCAGATCAGAGATACTAAGTTACAGCTTCTTTTTTGTTTCCTTTACTGTTTTGGATCTGTCTACCATTAATTTGTCTAGTCCCTTTTGAATCTGTCTGCTTCTGCAGTCTTTTGCAGCAACAGCAAGAGCTTTTTCAAATACATAGC
>NW_010174648.1:0-437 GCF_000695765.1 Mesitornis unicolor | reverse complement strand
TGAGGGGACTTCACCTGACTGCCATGACTTTTCAAATATCATGGAGAGTGGCTTGGCAATTACATCAGCCAATTCCTACAGGGCTCTGGGATACATCTCAACAGGTCCATGGACTTGTATGTTCAGGTTCCTCAGATGGTCACAAACCTTATCTTCACTTACAGTGGGAGGGACTCTTTCTCCCTGATCCCTGTCTTGTGGGCCATAACTTGAGAGGAGAGAGGTTTCCAGTGAAGAATGAGGCAAAAAACTTCTTGACAGCCTCAGCCTTTTACTCGTCTGTTGTTACCAGTTCACCACTGTTGCTTATCAGGGAGAATACACTTTGTTTGACCTTCCTTTTCTGGTCTGCATACCTGTTTTTCTTGGCAACCCTTGCCAAGTTCAGCTCCAGCTGTGACTTGGTCTTCCTGCATCTGGGCAGGAACAACCCCAGG
>NW_010174647.1:0-2062 GCF_000695765.1 Mesitornis unicolor | reverse complement strand
GCGGGTTGGTGGGTAGATATCGTCCTGGAAATACTCCTTCTGCAGTAGCAAGGGGCAAATACTCCTGAGGGGGGTCCCCTGCCTCCTACCCCCTGCCCAAAACAGCCCAGTCCCCACTGCCTACCTTGACCCGTGGCACGTGGAAAGCCACCGGCTCAAGGGTGCTCTGCCCAAGGCGCAGTGCCCGGGCAAACTCTACCTCCTGCACCTCGCACGCTGTTTTGGGCAGGAAGACGAAGCCCTGATGGGGTGGAGACATGAGCAGGGCCTGCTGTGGGTCTGGCAGGGGGGGCAGGGAGCTTTCCCCCCTTTACCTTGTGGGGTTCGTTGGAGGTGAAGCTGTTGCACTCGAGGAAATAGGGGGGCTCCGGCGCTATCTCATAGAGGAAGACTCTGGTGTCACCCTGGGGATGGAGCAAGATGGGGGCTGGCAGGGGATGCATAGAGGGTCCCTCTGCACTGTTGGGGTGCTGCAGGCAGGTTGCCCTCCCAATTTCTTGGAGGGGCAAACCCTCACCTTGCCAGTGAGGAAGACAACGCTGGTGTCCTCATCATAAAAGGGAAGGAGGGTGGAGGGGGCCACGTCGAGGCCAAGGACAGACAAAGGTCCCTCGGACAGGGCCTGTGCCCGGTACAGGAGGATCCTCCTCTCGCTGCGGCTGCAGGGAGGTGACAATGGGGAGGGGCATGGCATCACTTGGAGGCCCCTGCCTCAGGGAGGAACGGCTGTGTTTCATCTTACCTATCAAAGCCAGACACCAGGAGGTAGTCGCTGCCACAAACCCAAACCAGGCGTGCTCCACGGCCCCCCTCGGGACCTGGACCCTCCTGCAAGGGGGAAGGTCATCCTGCCTGCTCAGGGACAGCTGGGGGTGCAGGCATCTGTCCACACCCCCTCGCTCTCCAGCCCGTCCCCACCACTGTGATGGTACCTGTTGAGGCTGAGGGGTGCGGCGGGGCTCATAGAGCCGTAACCGGCCGTCTTTGCTCACTGTCGCCAGCTTCTTCCCATCAGGGCTCCAAGCCAGGCTGAAGATCTGGGGAGATAAATATTGTCTCCCCCTTCATGCCCCTTGCCCAGCCAAATGCACCTCTTGGGCATAGCCAGGTGTGTCATCCCTCACCTGATCGGTGTGTCCCTGCAGGCACAAGGCTTCCTGCCCGGTGCTCAGCTCCCAGATCCGCACGGTCATGTCGTAAGAGGAGGAAACCAGGAGATCAGATGCCATGGGGTGGAATCGGATGGAGTAGATCTTCTCCGTATGACCTGGAAAGGGCAAGTGGTACATAGTTGTTCCCACCTGTGCTGGACGGGGACACCACTGGCCTGGTCTGTCCCCAGTGCTTGGTGCTCGGTGCTCCTCCCTGTGCACCCCTCACCTCGGAGGACAACTTCAGGCTCCTGCAGTGTCTCTTGCAGGCCTCCCTTGGGGATCCGCCACAGCCGGATCTTGGCGTCTTCGCCCGCTATGGCACCAAAATGGATGGATAGTGGTTAATACGATGATCTAGCACACCCGGTGGCAGGGTACAAGTCCCATGTGTTCCAGGGACGGCAGGCATACCGACAGCGAGGCGCTGTGGGTCGAAGGGGTCCCAGGAGAGGTCGGCCACCGCTGCGCCGTTCTGGATGGTGGGCATGGCCGTGTCAGGGAGACGGCCTGGCTTGGAGAGCTGCAGGACAGAGCCAGGGTATCGCTTGCATGGCTCCCACCGGCACCGTGCTGGCCCCAGCACCACACCAGGGGTACCTCAAGGACGGCAATCTGGCCACCGGCAGAGAGCAGGGGGAGGGCGACGCGCTGGTGGTTGGCGCAGAAGCCATCGCACTCGCCCGGCGTGGTGAGGCTGAGCCCCCGCAGGTTGGTGAGGTGGGTGTCGCGGTGCAGCACTCGGCCCTGCGTGTGCCGGAAGCGGGAGCTGGGCCCTGGCGTGAGCAGGGGATGGGTGAGCACCCTGGGTCCCCCTCAGTGTGTCCCCAGCCAGGGGACGCCGAGCCCACCCTGCTGCCTGCTCACCCAAAATGCTCTGCAGCGACTTCTGGCTAGGGCTGCTGACGAAG
>NW_010174646.1:11457-20441 GCF_000695765.1 Mesitornis unicolor | reverse complement strand
CTTTGTGACTTTTTTCTCTCTCTCTACAGATAGGAGTACAATTTCCAGTTTTTGGAGTGAAGAAAGGCTCAGCAGGCTCTGTGCAGGTGGCCCATGTGGTTAAAAGAGGGCAATGACTACCTCAAACCGTCACTCTCCAGGACATCACATTTGGATTCCAATGCAGGTGGGGAGAGAGAGATACAAGAGAGGTAACACAGCAAAGTAAAATAATCTAGGATCCTGTAATTCCTGTAATTCAGTCCATCTAATTTAGATGTTGGGATTTCTCTCCATTGGCTACACAGGCAGCACTGATTGACAGCTTTGATGAAAAGCTGGTTTCATACACTTGTTGCTGTTCCAAAAGAAGACGCCATCCTGGTAGCGCTGACAACTAAAGGACGACCTGTGATGATGAAAGTGGCTGACTGTTGTAGAGGGAGTGTCACAAATTGCCCAGTATCATACAGTCGAGCCACTGACCTGATAGAAAATTGTCCTATGATCTCCAAAATCTGGCTACATAATTGTCACAAGAACCAGCACAGATCGAAATGACAGGTGCTGCACAGTCTGTGGACATATCTTGTGATGTGGGAGACTGTGCAACATGGCTAGTGTAAATGATGGAGATAGGAAAGGAAAGAGGATGATGCATCTCTCTTGGCCATTGTATACCTGCACCTGACCCTATGGTAATACTTCTCTCAGCATAATGCTGAAGTGCAGTAATGGAGCACATGAAGGCTCAACAGTGCTACAGATTTCTCCAGTATATAAAGTTCTTCTGGTCTAGTTCTTGCTATCTTTTTAAGGAGTTCAGACACGAACTGCTATCATGAAAGTGAAAATGTCAGTTTTACTTTTAAAAATCAACTTCTAAATCTTATGTGTGTAGATGGGAAAATATTTAGCACTGTGGTTTGCACCTGGAAAATAAAACATCGTCAAGGTTTAATGATTTTTCTGTCAGAGAAAGTAATTTCAACATTCCCATATTAATAAAGCTGAAAAAGTTCAACTGTGCTTCAAGTTAATGGTATTTCAGCATTATCAGAATGAAATATGCCTGTTTTCATACATAATTTTTTTTTTTCAGAAATTATGTTCCACAATATTTTTTAACAATTTAATGGTTTTGTCTGTTTAGGACAGAAATTCCATTTATGAATAGCTCTACTTGTTGACGAAAGCTGGAAAAAATGATCATGGCAGGCTCAAACACCAGAAGACCAATAAAAAGAAACCAAAAATGTAGTATTTCTTAATATTTGGATTTTATACCAATGCCATGAATGTTGGTGGCCTGACACTGTGGTTTGGCAGTCCTGCATTCATTCAATTCCTACATATTTTTCAGCTCAGTTGTGCTTTCAGACATTTGCACTTATGAACAATTTGCATATGAACAAGGCATCTGGGCAGAGACAAGCCCATTCGTTCTTACCCATAGACACTCATTACTTATTATTTATTATTCTGTCACACATGAAGAGCAACACACTGTAGAAATCATATTGTTTCAGAAATGCTATATAAAGAGGACTTAACCAGTCCCCAAAACAAATCTTAAATATTTGTTGCAATAGAAAATATAACTCTTCTATTGCTTTTTAACCACAAGTCTTGAAGAACGTCACAATGAAAAGACATGATGGTAACAGAAGTAGGGAACTGAGACACAGGGCAGTGAAGTGACTCTTCTGAGGTACTGCAATAGGTTAGTGACAGACTCCTGCATCCCTTCAGTTAGACACCTCAGCATTTCTTGACTTCTAAGTATGCTTTGTTCTTGCAGTAGTTTTAAACCACTGAAATGCTTTAATGGCCATTTTTTCAGACAAATTGTTCTGTGTGTGCTTATCTAAAATGGGTAATTATTGACTTATACTGTTAGACTCATATGGGATAGATTAATTTCTAAGCTGCGACTTCACAAACAAAATGTCCTTTGAGTAGTAAAGTAGTAGAAATAGCTGTTAATATAGTGCATATGCTAAGAGGAAAAAATGAATTTACCTAAGACATTACTGCAAAATATACAGGATTCTTCTTATTCTGCCCTATATACTGAAATGTATTATTGTTTCCTTATTTTGACTCCTTTATTTCTGATTCTGATTTCTTCCGTGTACTGTCCTGGTTCACATCAGAAAATTTGAGTTACAACAAACTTTAACATAATCTAAAATTTGAGATTTTCTCCCTATGGACCAATGACAATTAAAATTGTTACTATTTGCAGCCTACAATTATACATATGAGTGATCAGGCTAAAAAGGATATGTCTCATCTGTTTTCTCCTTTTATACTGTTAACTTCTAAGACATCATGGTCAAGACATGCCTCATCAAATAATGTGGAAGAAACTATTATTATAATAGGTGACATGATTTAACTTGGCAAGGAGCTAAAACACCACGCAATTCATCTACTTGCCCTCCCCAGTGGGATGGAGGAGAAAACTGGGAGATGAAAAGTAAAGAGCTCGTCAGTTGAGATAAAGAATATTTAATAACTAAAACAACCCAAACTTAAATAATGTTAATGTCAATTAATTACAACAAGAATAAGAGCAATGATACTAAAGCAATGAAAGTTATATTCAGCTCACAAACACCAGCCACTGGCCATACGCCAATGAAAACATGGCAAGGGAGGGGTCAGCCTCAACCGAGATGGGCCACCATCGTGAAGTAGAAGGAAAGGGATCAAAGGGGGAAAGAAAAAGCAGGAAGGAGTCATCCTCTGCAAACGCCCCAGTTTATAGTGAGTGTGATGTTTATGGGATAGAATACATCTTTATTGGTCAGCTTGGATCATATTCAGATTATCTGTCCTGGGTCACCTATCCCAGAGAGTTGTGAGCTTTCACTTCCCTCCCCTTTTTATTGAGGAGAGAGAATTTTAAAAAAAAGCAACAACTTTAACAACAGGTACAGTTGAGACCTTGAAAAACATAAATATCTGCCAGTGAAAATGAAAACAAAAAAATCTTATCACTTCATAAGGAAAATAAAACCATCCTGGCCAAAGTTCTAATGTCAACTTGTGTTCATTAAGGCTCAAACACTGCAGTTCCTTCAAAAATCCAACTCTGGCTGAAGCATTAAAAGGGAACTTTACAATTCAGTCCTAGCAAAACCAGGACAATAGGCTTTCATAAATATTTGTTGTAGAAGTTCTTAAATAAATTTCTAGGAAAGTGTTCGAATAAAGCAATGTAAAATTAAAGCTAAATTTTACTGACCTTAAACTGAATTAGAAGTGAAATTACCTCTTCACATCATACCCGCTACATCAATGCATTTTTGATGAGATGGCAGCTGAAAGAGATTTGAGAAGGGTTCTGCATGGTGTCACTTAGACATTAGGGCTAATCTTTTTAGACTATTGGCAAAACAAGTTGGCCACAATCAAGCTGAGGTTTAAAATTTACATAATTCATTATGAAGTTGTCTTATGGTTTGGATTTGGTTGAGAAGAGCTAGTAGGCATCTTTGAAAAAAGTTGATATCTTTCATTTCGGTTTGCCAGGGGACCCTTAAGATCAAAATCTAGCTTTCCAAGTGATAGAATTCATATGGTATCTGGTGAGAGTTTACAATTTTCACATCAGCAATAGTCAGTTTATTTCCATCAGAGAGGTTAGAAGCTGTCATTTTAATTTTTTTCTGCCTGTTGGTATGTTACAGCATTCACACCTGCCAGAAAATGTCAGAATGTTTATTCCAAGAATAAAAATGTGGGCACATGTCCGCCTCCCAAAATAAATAGTACAGCAGAGACATTCTGTAGCGCCTCCAATACTCACAGGTTGGAGTTAGTCATTCTTCCTGTGAGAGGGTGGCCATCAATCACTGTCAAAAGGAGCCTTGAATTTGGAGTCAAGAACAGGAGCATTTGGATCAATGGACAAGGAGCACACGGACCCTGCAGGGACAGGATATGCCTTTGCATATGGGTAAGTGGAAGCACTGTAAAGTCCCAAAAGTATCTGGGCTTGAGAAAAGAAAAACTGCAGAATGGAGAGTTTGCTGGTTTGCCAAGCAAATCATCTTTCAGTCACAACCTTCTCCTCCCACAAGAATGAAGGGTGAATATTTTCATAATAAAAAGAAATCATTAAATTTTTATCCCTGCCAATGGAACATATTCAGCAATCATCTGCATTGATTTACTGGAAAAAAGGAAATCTTTGTTCTATTGTGAAGCGGTACCACAATTTTAACATGGCAAATGCATAAGAAACACCAAAAGTGATACTCAGACACTAATCTAGTCTGTCAAACTTACTCTTTTCAAATAAGTTCTAATAAACCTGTCTACTTTCAAAATCTTCTATTTAAGTGATCTGAAACTAAACCAGAACAAGTAATGAAAGCTTTACAGGGAACAGTAATATTGCCTTGTATTTAAAGTGCTGGAATAGGAATTTGCTAAATTTCTGGCTCAGTCACAGACTCCTTGGGTGACCCCATATAATTTATTTAATCTCTCTTTGCCTCAATACTTATAGAGAAGAAAATACTCCCTTTGAACTTGTTACAAGGCAAGTAGGGGGAGGGAGGTATTGTGACTTGAATGCATCTGACTTAGAGAAGCTAACAGAGCTTCATTTGTGAGGAACACAGCACTTTCAGGCTCCCTCTATGGTAAGAGCAAGGGGCTAAGAAGCTCTTTTGACCATTAATGTAGTCCAGCTATGGTTAGAAGGGCTCTTTGACAGCATCTTTTTTTTCTGCATTCACAGTAGAACAAACTTAGAGTGACCACACTCCTCATTCAGCATTTGGCTTAGCTGGTTGGCCAAAATAAGATTTTTTCCCCCCCATGCTGATATGACCTCCTTCAGAAGACCTGATAATTTCTTTTTAATTTGTGTTTCATGGCTCAAGCTCCATAGCTAGACTCAGTGTCCCAACAACTAATGCAGGAAAAACTACCTCTCATGCATGGCCTTATCTAAATATAGGAAGACAATGAAGTTTTAATGGCCCTGCATCCTCAGTTCTCACAAATTCAGTGGGTTTAGATTTTTTTCTGAAATTTATTTACGAGATGTCCGAAGCAATGTTTTGTTCAAAGTTCTGCCAGTAACAGTCTCTGGGCCTTCTGAATTGTACCTTAGATCACGAGTTGAAAACAGGCTGGAACCCTTTGGCTGTCAAATAGCTACTTATTCACACAGCACCTAAGTCCTCAGGTTTCCTAAAAAGAAAATAGCTGTTTATTTACCCAGAATCCAAGTCCTTACCTTTTCTAAAAAAAAATAGAATAATAATAACAAAATACCCCAAAACTCTTTTTGAAACAACAAGGTTTAAAAGAGGCTGAAATATTGTGACCAAACCATAATGGCAATCTAAGAACAGATGGGAAGCTGTGGCATAGAACATAATTGCAATATTCACATTGTTTATGTATTTTATTATGTTGGATTAAGGAGAATGGAAAAAAACCCAACAAATATTCTGTTTCAAAATAAGAGCCTGGAAAGGTGCACCCATGAAATATGTAGTGTTTTTACAAAAAGAACTTATTTCAGCAAAAAAGATGGAATATACCTGGTACACTTGGTCAGGGCACTGTCTGGAGAATTAGGAGAATGTGGATCAGTTCCCTGACCATGCTGCAAACCAGAGGGATTTGGACCATGACCCTCACATCCTAGCTCACATTATAAGACCATTCTGATTTCTGTCTTGCTTTCCTTGTTTTTCTGCTCAAGTCCCATGAATCTTGGTGAATCATGACCCAAATTTGCATTTCCATCAATTTCTTGCACCCTCCACATATCTGCAAGCCCCCTGAATATGAGAAATCATCAAACTTCCTAAGAACAAATAAAAGTAGGATAACAAAGTAAATTGTCCATTTCCTTGCAATGTGAACCACAGTCAGAAAATGTATTGTCTCCCACTCCTCCTTTTTTCTATTTATTTAGTGCCCTTCATATTATTAGATATACTTTTATATAGATACAATAC
Organism: Mesitornis unicolor; assembly: GCF_000695765.1. Classification (NCBI taxonomy): domain Eukaryota; kingdom Metazoa; phylum Chordata; class Aves; order Mesitornithiformes; family Mesitornithidae; genus Mesitornis; species Mesitornis unicolor. The sequence goes on along the minus strand of NW_010174646.1, from coordinate 14,469 downwards.
AGGGAAATCAGAAATGGCTTACTTGTAAAAAGCTCCCAGCATTTATTTGATTTTTATCCTTCTTAAATGCAGGTGAGAATAAATACTTGCTTCACAAACCACAGAGTTGTGTAATTCTCTGGCAAATACTTGCTGGCCTTCAAAATCTCTGAATTTAACATTTATTTCTCAGCAATGAAGTGTAACCAAGGAGATTCACATTCCCAGACAGAATATTTTTAAGTAACATAGACTCCCAGACATAGATAAGAGCAGAGAATTGCTTGCTTGTAACCTAATTAATGAAACTGAGTATGTCTTCTTAAAAACAAACATCCTGCATATAAAAGCTAGAAGTGGTTGCCAAAGGCACCCATCAGTCCAAATCTGACTACTATCTGGTCATATATTTAAAGACAGTCTTATTGGCTTCATCCTAAGGAAGTTCAATGAAATCTTTGATTTTTTTTGAGGAATTCCACATGACAGGAATTTCAATTCACAGAAGACTCTTAATGCTACAGGCTAGTTAAAAGGCTATGATTTCTTTTCTTTCTCCTAGTTGCTCCTAGCAAAATAAAGAATCAATCTCCCATAATACTTGGCACTTTGTAGTGCAAAAGACCATCCATGAAATGTTCTGATATGGTGTCAAGAATGATGTGAAGTTTCTGGAAAAAATGAGAGCAGATGACAAGCTGAGGTAAGTAGTAATGACTCCTGAGTTTAGCTGATATATACACTTGGCAGTCACATATGTGTTTGAAGTTTTTGTGCTTTTTATTTTGTTTTTTTTACTTCAGTCATCTAACAGGGAAACAGCTTGATCTTTTGAAATTAAATTAGACAAGCCGTTAATGAAGACTAATTGCTTTGCATAATTTAAAATATGTAGAGAGAAGTCCCTTGATCTGTGCAAGCTGTATTTGGGTTAGCACTGGGGCTGAAGACAAAAGATATCTCCAAGCCATTCGCCATCCTCCTAATCCATAACCCGACTGAGAACCAATATGCCCCTGAGAAAGTTAGAGCAGCTCAGAAATAATCATCACTGCTCCTTTATTCTGCCCTGTCATACAGCTTAGCTGTGCTTTCATGTTTTTCTCACAAGGGAGTGAATGTGACTGTCCTCTCCACCCAGTGCAAAATTCTCACTTCATTGATGAAGACTTTTTGTGCTGTGCTGGAGAAAATCTTGTTACCTCACGAGACCCAGGAGCCAGAATCTGTCCTGAAAGTTTTGCACTTCAGGAGGTGTGTCTGGTGGACCGGGGCAGAGACTGCAGGGAGAGGAGTGATGGGACAGCTCGTGTTGCCTGTCATAGGCTATGCTAGGCATCTACTTAAAGGAGTGTGTCCCCAGCAGCATGAGCAAAGCTAAGTCAGGGTGACTGAGATCTTGCCTTCTATTATCCTGGTGGCACATTCCCACATTGGCCCCTTGCACTAACCCTGTGGCCAAACATCAAGTCTCTTCAGGGAACTTATCCAAAATATAAAACTAATCTGATTATTTTCCTCTGGATTAATTTTTTGCTAAACCAGTTTACCACCTACCAGAGGTGAGAAAGAAAGAACAGGAATGTGCAGCTGGAGGTAGAGGTGGGACTTGCCACAACATTGACTTAGATCAGCTTAAAATGTTGTTGAACTGCACTCCTGATGGCGATTCACAGCCCAGTTTCTCTATGTGAAAGTAAAAGAGTCACTAGAGAGCAGTAGACTGTGCATAAGGTGAGTCAGAGCACCTAACCACCTCAAGTCAGCAGAGCGGCCCCCCATGTCGAAACACGCTGTTATGCACTAATGGTGCTCTGGACACACTTGGATGACTGTTGGGTTGGATTTTTTTCCCCAGTGTTTATTGATTTAACAAATGTGAAGAAAGGAGTGCCAAATCTGGCAGTTATTAGTAACTCCATGCTGTAGCCTGCCTGTGAACGTTTAATGTTCTGAAATATTTTCTAAAGAGCCTAGTTTAACACAGCCTGATTTAACTCTGTTATCCTCTTCACAGATTATTACCTCACTAGCAACTCATCTGCCTCTTCTTCCAGTCTGTTTTCTTACTTATAGCATAATTTCTAATTTAAAATTCATGGATACAACCTGAGTCCAGTATGTCTGGGAGCACTCACACTGCCAGATTTTAATTTTGAGATGGCCCCATCTCTAAAGCATATATTTTATAAGGTATAGATAGGTAAGAGATCGAAAAGTGTCAGAATTCATCTATGACCAGGAGCCAGGACCACTACTCAATTTTGAGAGAAGTTATTCTTGGTTTACACTGAGGTAAGTGATAGGAAAATCAGACAGTGCAAGTGAAGTAAGGCATTTGGAGAAACCTTTTGCTTAACCATCGAAGTTTTGTAGATGAGCTGAGTTTCTGAAAATACGAGTTGCTGCACTACTTGGTTAAAGACCCACTGTATTTACAGCCAGAAAAAAATGCTCACACATTTATTTCTGGAGAACAGTGACATCTAGTGAGCATCCTGACCAATACTGAGCAGTCCCTGGGGTCTTTGAGCCTGAGTCTGCTACTTGGGCTTAGTTTCTTTTTCTGCTATTTGAACTTTACGGTTCCTTGAATCTCAACTGAATGTGCTGCTCGTCTCTGGTAGGGTATAATGAATATAAATGGCAACGTAGCTGTGAGCCAGAATGGTGAGAGGGTGGGGTGACTTCGAACAGGGGACTTGAGCATGATAAATAAAATGTAGGTATGTGTCCTGGGACAGATTTGCTGTAGCAGAGGAATTATGGTGGTAGCAAAGTTGCCTAGGACACAAGCGTCAAGCTGCCAAATGGTCAGGAGCTGCATCAGTCAGGAAACGACAAAGACTAAGTGGTTCATTAGTTCAGCACTTTTCTGGTAGATTTTCTGTTTCTGGGCTCCTGGGAAGCTCCTGGCAGAATTCACAGCTGCCTTCTCCTGCTGGAGATCCCAGGGCATGTAGCCATACTCACTTCCACTTGCAGCCGGGGGGGACTTCCCTAGATACTACTCGGAATTAATCCATCAAGTCA
>NW_010174646.1:1441-11426 GCF_000695765.1 Mesitornis unicolor | reverse complement strand
TTTCCCTACTGGGGTTCAGCTCAGGACTGTGGGAGTGTGTGGACACATCCCTGCAAGAGTAAAGATGTTAGAGCTTTAAAATAAAATGCTTTTGGAACTGAAAATACTATTCATTTTACATTGCAGCTCTGTGAATAAGTGATGACTAGGATGAGCCTCCAAGGACCCCAGGGTGGGGGAAGGGATATCAGAAAGAACTGGAAATGTTGCTGTGAAGGAGCAATTCTCAAACATCATAGTGAATCACACAGCGAACTTGGGGATTACAAATGGTTTTGAGGTACACACACACCAAATTGGAAATCTTCAGCACTTCATCAGCATCCACAGCTGGACGCTTCATTAGCACTTGGTCTTTAAAAAACTGGAGAGGTGATCTTTCAGCTGCATCATAAATGACCATTATATCTAATCCCAGCTGTCCAGGCTGTAATCATGTATTTTATTTCATAAATGAGATATATTTGTTTAGTATTCTGAGAGATACTGGACCAGATTCCACAGTGTTTTTTAAAGCAATTTAAGTCTAAGAGAACATTTTTTCTACATCTACGCCAGTTTAAAAAAGCACAACCCTCTTACACCTAGATTATCACATGATACCATTTTCATTTGCCAGCATTTGAAGAAACTCAAAAATGATTATGAGAAGGCCTAGGCTGGTGGAAAAGTAAAGGTAATTAAATGTTTACATTAAGCAGTATGTAATTCCTAAAACAGGAGGATAAGAAGTTTATTTTTCATAAATGTACTATCATAAGCTACTTGAATGGATGAAATCCCTACTGTAATGTGAGTTTTTCATCATTTCCCACGTCATGGCATTTACACTGCTGGTTTTTTTCTTTTCTCTATTTTATTTTCTTTTCCTCACTGTAAATGCTGGAAGTGTGCACACATTTGAGGAAAACTTGTGCAAACATCTCAGATGTCAGGAGAAGAATCTGAAGTCTGTCCCATTGTATTACACCTCTTCTTTTTTTATCTCAGGGAAAAGCATAGTATGTGGCTATCTCAGGGAAGCTGCATCTTAATGGGTAGGCACAACAGGACCAAAGTAAACTTTTCTAGACAAACTTTATCTTTCTATTTCCCATCTTCTGTGTATTTTACTTTGCTACCATAACATTTCTGTACCACTGTGGCAGAGTCAAACGTGCCTCTGGATACTTTACTAAACTTTACACAGCAGATACATTGAATCCTATGGAGGATAGTTGCTGAGTCCAGAAAAGGAGCTTGACTTCTTAGAAGAGTACTGCCGATGGTCATAACCACACTGCCACCAACACACACGCTATCTCTCAAGTCTCGTCTGATCCCTCTTGAAACCGGGGTTTTTCTGCAGAGACCTACTGATGCGTTTGTTATAATGAGGAAAAGAGCTGCAGCATATCAGTGGAAACCTGACACAGGAGGTAGACTGTGTGGCAGCCAGGTTATGAGGACCAGCCATAGTCATGCAATAGAAAGTGTTTGTAGCACAGAGGGGACAAAATTTATTTTCCCCTTTATACCACCAGCAATCTGACAAAGGCACTGCAGGAGTGAGATCAGGTGTGGACAAACTTTACTTTATGATGAGGTCTTTGAAAACCTGACTGCTTTAAGAGTAAAGTCTCAGCAGTTAAGAAATTTTGTCAAGAAGCGTGTGCTTTGCCATTTCCTTCCTTGCTCCTAGTACGTCTAGTCTAGCTCCTCAGACATCATATTTTAGATGAAGCAATGGATGGAAAATGTTTAATGTTAATGTTAGATGTCCAAGAGAGGGCTCTTCAATGCTAATTTGAGAATCCAATGCAGCTTCTAGTCAGATCGCAAAGTAGAGATGTGAGTCTGACCTAAGATAGTATCCAAAAAAGACAGAGCTAGAACAGCGAGTCTGTATTTAGCCGTACTCAGCTGGTGTAAAAGTATGTAAGATTTAGCAATAGAGTCTAAACAATGAGGTATTTGGCTTGGCTATGTAAGTGTAAACATAATGTTTCAATCGAAACCTTCCATATTGGATCATTTTTCTCTTCAATTTGCTTTTCATAAATAACTTGGAATTGTACTGAATCCCAAGAGTCAACAACAAGTTGAAATCATTACATGGACAATGTCTTCTATGACCTAAGCCACTTCAAGCATTAGAGGCTATTTTCCATTTCAGGGTACCAGCTGCTGGAGGATGAGTGATGCACTTTACCACTGGCTTAGTAGCTATTTTCTGGTAGCAAAGTGTACAGGAAAACAGCAATATTGACTCAAAGATGGTTATTAGTAAAATTGTGATGTTAAATCATTCCGATCCTGTCAGAGTCTTTTCTCAATTTGAAAAGGTACTTCTGATTATTTTTATACCAGTGATGACTGGAGAACATAAAAACATCTATTTATGGGTTATGTTTTGGGGAAGTTACACTAGGAAATGATTGGGTTAAATAAAGGAATTCCTCATCCTTTGTTAGTTAAGGGTCAACTTCAAGTATTAAAAGATAAAATACGTTATCTGTAAACCACTAAACATATTTAAAGACTCAAAACACAAATTTACAATCCTTCAACTTTTCACACTATTACCTTTTATGCTGCAAGCTAGAAAATGTATGAAAATCTTTGAGCTTTGTGCAGTCTTTAATTGTATTTTGGAAGTGGTTTATATACTAATAAATTGTAAAAGCAGCTATAAGTGAAAAAGCAACTGAGGAAGAGTTAGACCATGATTCCATGTCACTGGAAAGAGCAAGCCCTGTCTCAGAAGAATGAAAGAACTTTATTTTCAAGAAAATAAACCTTATGAGAGAGTTGAGCATCAAAAAGATTCTAGACTTTAAAAGGAAAAAAAAAAGAGTATTCTTTTCAGAAACAAAAGAAAAACTAGTGACATCTCAGTAGCAAAGGTGGACACAGCTCTGGTTTGATGCCACATCACGGAAACATGTCAAAAGTACATTAGAAGTGGACAAAGATAATGAGTCTGTAGACAGTAAGAAGCTCACATTTCTGACCTGACGAATATATGTGCTCCTCCTTTTCTGAAGTTATCCAAAAAAGAGATTATAAAACAAGTAGCCAAAGAAAGTGTTTGTTCCTATTCTCAAGTTTATTGCAATTTTTATAGCATGTCCGTTGGCTTATATAAATGAGGAAATAGCCAGATAAATGAAAACCAATGGTGAAGCAAAAACGCTGCAATACACCACTTGGGAATACTGATTTTCTTCTTGTGAATGTTTCTGTGATATGCTGACAAGACTGTACTGTCCTGCAAAAGATGAAGTGGTAAAGCACTGCCAAGAAATTAGATTGATATATCTATTTTGAAGTTCCTACCAGGATACTGATTTACTATTTAATTAAACATATTAAAGGGAATAGGAAATATTAGAAAGACTTATTTTTTATATAAAACTATTGAGATATTTTTATATTATTATTATTTGTGACAACTCCCCAGGTGACTTATTGTTACGAAACAACTTTCCAGATGTTATAATACTTAAAATTTCTAGTCATTGATCATCTATAACCCTACAGGTGAGGTTATCTGTGATATATTATGTAAGTCTGATCAATCCTCAGATGAAATTGCTGATCGGCTTATAGACTACCTTTGTTACTTATGTCACATCAAGATAAGGCTTGTTGCTACTTGGAAGGAGTAGCTATTCTGTACTCCATATGGTTAGACCACATGCAGTGCTGTAGTTTTTGTTAAGGCTTTTCCACAAAATGGATAAATAAAAAGAATTAAAATGATATAGCCATTCATTTTGCTTGTGCTCTGTTTTAAATTTTTATTTTTTCTATCAGTTAATAAGCACAATTATTTTCCTTGTCTTTAATCATCATGTTCTCCTAGGTGCTGGCGAAGGAACCCATGTTACTAGGAATGCAGGACTGGAGTCCCTAAATTGGCATTAAGAGAAATAACTACTAAATGTTGGCCTCTCATTTTTTAATTTCTCCAGATTATAAATTGCAGAGAGGAGCTTTGTTTATTTCTTTGTTTGGATAAAATTACTTGCTCCTCAGCAAATTGGAACATGTTTTTTTCAACCCACAAAGAATCTGGCATTCTTTCCAAACTGCAATGTTTACTCTACTGTCCACAGACCCTCATGCTTCTATTGTCATCTTCTCCTGTTTCCCTGGCTACTTTTTGTCTCTTTTCGTGTGTTTTCCCCTGTCCATTGCTGTACTTCACATTTTTCTTTTGCAATCAGACAGCATCAGAGTATTAATGCCTGTGCTCTCTCATGTTGCTATTTTTTTTTCCACTCATACTTGTTTTGATAATCCCCTTTGAGCTTCTCCTTTACATTCCCAGGAGCGGGTAAAGAAGTTCCCTCTATTCTTTTCTGCCCCCTCATGAATTTCTGCTGCTAAGAATAGTAGTTACAAGAAGTCCTGCTACCTTTGCAATGAAGTTAACACTTTTGCTCTGATGGAAAGGCGCTCTAGCATCCAGAGAGCAACTAGACTGGAGTATAGTCAGGGCAGATGAAATTGTGACAGAATTTTGCTTCCAGCTGAAAACAAACAGCAGTCACTGCCTCCAGAAAGTCTCAGGTACACACACTGAAAATTTCAGTTCTTATAACTTCGTCAAATTTGTGACGTTTTATGGTAATGACAATAGGTAGATCCTGACATCAGAATGGCTCATAGTTTCGACCAAAAGCCTGGCTACATTAAAGGTAATATCTTTCTAATAGGTACCTCCTGGCATTAACAGGTAGAGACATATTTGTTACAATAAAATCAAACAAATTCTCCAAAAGTGACATGGAAAATTTCAGATCAGATCTTTAAAAATGATAAGCTTTAGAAGCAACCAGAAAAGAAAAGCATCTTCTAGTAGAGGATTGTTTGAGAGACATTTTAGAACAAATATGATGTGCATTATGGTATGCTCTTATGCTGGATAAGTCAAGGTTGAAGAAATGAATGAGGTTTTGCCATGCTCTTAATACCTGTGGAATTTCATTCCATGGTCTTGACTGGTTACTGAAAAGAGACTTGTTTAGGACACCCATGAACTTCAGCCGGACTGTTGGTGTATGTAACTATCAATGTGAGTAGAAAGGTGAAGATCTGACACTCTAAAACAGCCACCAAACTTTGGAAAAATAACTAGAGATACATAAACACAGTGTTTTTCCAGAGATTTTACTGGCACCAACCTGAGATGTCTTGAGGTGATCAGATACTTTCTCCCTTAGCAAACACTTGTATATCTTCAGCCTGACATAAAGAGATAACAGAGTCCTATCAATTATCTAAACCTTCCAGCTAGGGCAATTACGTTAAGATCTTTACATTTATGGTATGTCACGTATCTAATAAAAAATTAATCAAATTATTCCCTAAAGCAAAATAATTAATAAAAAAATTCTTCCATCCATTGAATCTCTGAATAGTGGCAGGCTGAATACTAGTTACACGAGATGCTTACTTGTTATTTGCTGAGGACAACTGCTATGTCTCCCATCCTCTAGTGTTCCATGAATGTCAATTCAGTTTTGACAGGTGACAGTTTCCTGTCCGTACTGTTGTCATCCAACCTAAGGTGCTCCAGGTTTTGATGCACTGAAATCTCAATTCCTAGTTGCACATATATTTTAGAAACATTGTTTGAAAAGCCCGTGGGTAGCCAAGTCAGGCAAATTTTCATTAAAATCAAGCTTTGCACTTATACAAGAAAATAGTGAATGGTAAACCAATCTGAGAGAGATGACTGGAAGTTTGTGCTTTTTTATTTGGGCTAGGAGAAGAAAGTCAACTTTGCAAAAAATTGCATATTCAATTAATAAGATTTTGTCTGATTTATCTTTTATTTCCTATTTGAAGGAATGGTATGCTTCTTGAAATAGAACATCAAAGTAAACCTTCTGAGGCTAATACTAAGGCAAACAGACAAATGCCCAAATTCCCTTGTCTTATCTGAACCTGAACTTACTGGTATCTATGGATTAGATCAGAGTTGCCTGAAGTTTGACTCACTTGAGACAGAAGCTCATTATTATTAATAACTCTAAGGAAATTTAGTTACTTCTGTGTCAAGAAGTTTAAATCTAGATTACAAATTGTACTGTGCAAGTTACTTTAAATCTCAAGCATAGCTGCTTCATTTCTAGATGTACTGTGTAGGTATTAGCAACCATGGGTAACTCACCTTCCATATTTAAATGCATATTAGTACACACAAAAATATTTGTGCTTCTTTAACCACTCTTTTATGAGAAAGGCCTATCATCTTAAATTACTTTGACATAAAGTAACTGACTACAGAAATTAGATAGTTCAAGAGATATATTCCTTGACTTAACTAAAGGTCTTTTGAGAATAATCTGAAACTTCTTTTTACATCTTTTTCTGCCTGTGTTCTAACTTAAAAGTACCTGACTTTATGAATCTTGATGCTCCTGGTAGAACATTTGAGAAAGATGTCTTTACTGCCCTCTGGTATGAATAACATTAAAGAGAGAAGAAATCAGAGAAAATGGTGAAATGGTACGTGGGTTATATGAAATCAGAGCTGCCACTTGCTGTTCCAAATATTTGCTATGAATGGACCTCGACAGAAAGCCAAAAATGTCGGCCAAGATAGAATTGTCGATTATGTCCTTATGGAGGTTGTTTATCACCAGCTCAACACAGACATCTCCAATTAGAAATAGAGAAAAATGTCCATGTGAACAACTTTGTAAGAAAATGTAAGAGCCACATGTGCAAATATTCATATCTATATGTGAACTAATTATCTTAAATTCCCATCACTGTCAGTGAATAAAAATTTGCATTTGGAGGCATGATTCATCCCAAGGTTGACATGTAAAAGAGGTCAGATGAAATATGCTCTGAGACTTCCCATTTCTTTCTCTTGATGACAAAGAGAGCTCAGCATGACTAGCTCAGAGGAAGATATGTACCTTGCAGATGTCTCAGGTTAGGTGAAGTGAATCCTACACCTATATTTGGAATATTTTGACCTGTGTCTTCATGTCCCACTTTCAGGCAAAACTATGGAACAGCTAATGCAGCACAGCAGAAAGAAAAGCTGAGATTTCTGGCACATTTACACTTCACACGGAAACAGTGCTAAAAGACCTTGCCACGGGCAAGAAAATAAATAGCCACCATTACTATCTGAAATCTGTTTAAAAATATTTTACCACTAAATACAAAATGCTGAGACAAGCTGTCATCAACCTGGTAGGAATAAGCAGCTCCACATCACATTCATTCCTCTCCTCCTTTACGAGGAAAATACAGGCAAAGCCATAACCAGCATTTCAATTGCCAGCTTCATTTCCCCTTCCTTTCCACAACTTTGTAAACTCCTGAAGATACTGTAGAGTGCCAAAGCTTTTGGGCACTGCATTTGAAAGCAGGTGACTCGGAGCTATATGTCTTCAGATCAAAAGAAAATAATGTAACTTTGCTGGCAATCTAAATGCATGAATGAAACTGGGTGCCAGAAGGCAAGTAATCAGCATGGCTAAATGCATTTGCAAGTACTGATGTCTTGCCCTCAGTACTAGTTAGGGTTACCCCAGCACTTTACAGGTCTTGTTTGGTACTTTAGCTGCTCACCCTTTTAACAGTGGTTTGTCTTGTGTCTTTAACTGCAGGGTTTGGTCAGGTATCCTTTAATCCATTTGATTCTTTCCAAACAGCCTCATGAAACAGGAGTGAGATGTTTCTACTTAAGCTATAGTTAACTATATTAGGGGAAAAAAAAGAATATATATATATATATTTTATAACATGGTCTTGGCAAAATCTGGATAATGGTCTTGAAGTTTCAGATCTACATTCATAGCCACAAACACCATTGCATCCTCTCTCATGCTGTCACGGAATCGCACCAAAATGGCTACACTCACACAAATAATGAACTCAAACAAACTTTAATCTGCAACTAAAATGAAGCAGACAAAACTTCATTCACCAAGACAGCATCCCACTGACATTCAACCAATACAGGTTCGATATGCTGGTTGGGAATATTACCAGACATGGCTAAGTGAAGAATTCTTAAGTTTTTGGCCAAACGATCCAAAATGTGCACTCACTCACTCACCAAAAAGGGAGGGCTCTCAATCTCGAGAAGTTACCTTAAGTGGCGTCCCAACTCAAGGGGAGAGTCCTCGACTGCAGACCCGCTGCTCCGAGGAGGACCGACTCCAATGAGTCCTCCGGCGGGGCCCCATGTATACCCTGGTCGAATCTGATCTGTGATCAGTACATGGTCGTGTCACCCCCTATTGGCTGAGGACCCCAACTTTCCCGCCTTTGACCCCCACTGTGTGGACCAGACATGAGCTGTGAGGGGGGAGGCAGTCCTGGCGCCACCAGGGCCAGAAACTTTAGCACTGTCTTTGTTGGGTTTTTCTCAGGTCTTTAGTAGGGCGGGTGCATCTGCCACACATGCTATGAAAGTTTTTGCTGCCTCTCAGCTAAGTCAGTGCCAGTTTTTCAAGTCTTTATTAGAGATTCTGCCAAAAACCCCACTGGAGAGTTTCAGACCACTTTAGAAAGCTGTAATCCTACAATGGCAATACTTGTTAAGGAATATGATGCATTTACGTTGGTACAATAATTATTTTGCCCATGGGCAATCTCTCAGTACACAAGCTACTCCCTGACATTTTTCCTGTAGCAGTTACCTTTCCTCACTGTGTTAAAAGAATACCTCTTCCCATCCTAGCAATATTATTTAGTGTGAGACCTAATCGTACATGTCATCAGCTTTCTTCTGCTGAGACTGCTGTATGCACACACATGCACACACCAAAAAGTAGTTATTTTCCTGATTTGCAGTCATCTCTCCAAATAATCCTTTGATCTATGCATATAACCTTTCTTCACCCCTCCTCCTCCAACCTGCTTTCATTTATTACTACACAGTTCTTCAGTTTTCTGCTGAAGCTTGTCAAGGGACAACAGATATGAGCATTCATATTATTCATCTTAGAAAAAAGTGTAATTCTCTCTTCTTCAGGTATAGTCTCTGCTTGTTAATCTATATGTCGTTGCCCTCTTAAACTGAAGGTTGGTTTTGAATTTCATTGTTTTAGCTTCCTCCTAAAGCAATTTGCCAATGGAAGACTAGTGCAAAATGATTCCCAGACAAGGAAGATGGTCTACCCAGTGTGACAGGGGAGGAAAACAGTAAGAACTCTAACACTTGAAACAGTCTCTCTTAATTGTAACCAATATTGAGTGTGACTTCTCAGCAGCACACTCAATCTGTCACATCAGAAGAAAAGGAGGTACTATGGAAAAAACACCGAAAAGAATACTTCCCATACCATTTACCTCACAGACATATATCGGTAATATTCAGGATTCAGCTGAACACTTAATTCAGCTCTAGACTTAATAATACACTCTCTCAGAGTAAGCCACACACTAGTAACCTCCACTCTATTAAAATCATGTTCTGTATCTGGAAATAAAAAAATAAATTAAAAACCCCAGTGAATCAGAATTCAAGGTAATAAAACATGTGTTTGCTCACTTTCTGTGTAATAGCTTCCCACACCCCAGCAATGCTTCCATTTTGCATTGACAAGACTGCCTTTTATAAAGGATGCATTGATTTAAAGTTCAGAAAGTTATTTAGTCTTACCTTTCAATTGAATTCAGCTTAAGTCTGAGTTGGAAGCCTAAATGTTTCCTTGGATGTGGGCTCAAAACTGTATCTCAAGACATTTCACCAGTGGAAAACAATTTTCTTGAGAGTAGTGGTGAGTCATCTGGTCTTTGTGCTTTAGAGCTCTACAAGTGAGGTGAGTAGATATTGCTACAGCACTCAATCATATGAAACCACAGCTGCCTCATCTGTAACCACATGGGGACAAATCAATATCATTAGCTTCAGTGGAGTTACCCTGTTGACATATTTGACCCTAAATCCTTACCTAGAACACACAAAGGTGATGACTTGTGGGCAATAACAAAACATCAGAGGACTATAAGTAACTTTTTC
>NW_010174646.1:0-1410 GCF_000695765.1 Mesitornis unicolor | reverse complement strand
CCCTAGGAGTTGACTGAATTGTAATTTGCACTGCACAATTTGCTGAGGGAAGTATAGCCTCCTACTTGCTTTTCCCATATGTATACCTCTGGGGCCTGGACACACAGGAACTGGATTTGTGGGAGCACAAGTGGGGTGCACTGCATGGATAGACTTCTTTCTTTCACTTCTTTTTGCTTTCATTTCTTCTAATCAGAGCTAGCAGGATTAAACTAGGAACAGGATGTGCTGCAATTTGTACATACCTGCAGCAGATTATCATCTCAGCAGAGGAAGCAGCAGAAATCTTACGACTTAGCAGGGCATCTGAGGCACAATACCCACAAAAAATATTACTGAGATGACAGGGCTCACATACCACTTCTTGTTCAAAAATCCCCATGATCATTTTAATTCCCTGTTTCAGGCAGAGCTCAAGATCGAGTGCTGTCTTCCAACCGAAGCCTCTTTTCACTTACATTGCTGTCAAGCGAACGACCTGTCTATACGTATGTGAACAGCCGTGTGGGGGCTGGCAAAGGAAGCTCATTTGCATACATACAGTCACACATGCAACCGCATCCAAATATCAGGCCCTGTGCAGCCTTTCCCATCTTTATATGAAGAAAATTTCTGCGCAAAGGTTCATTTGAAGCTAGTTAGAAGCAAGCAAGCTCCTTTAATCTCCTTTTGTTATTTTCTACTTGAGATGCACCATTTCAACTGTGGACCTGACCGTTTATGCACACTGCTTGCCACATCCAGCAGTAGCCTGTGGATGGATCACTTGCCGAGTGACGCATCTGCCGCTTCCTCTCAAGGTTAGCCTCCAGTGACTCTTCAGATCAATTAAATTCAGCTTCAGAAAATGATCTTGTTACAGGACTGTTTCATGTTTGGCCTCTTTATGTGGGTCTCTGATACCCGTGTAATCAAATTTCCTAAGCGTCTCCTGAGCAGGTGTTGCATCAGTCTGGTCTGAGCCACTGCCTGGAGTTCAGCAGATACCAGGCAACTGTTACTTTATTTTTGTATCAGCCATGATATCCATCATGCAGTTTTTTGCTAACTGCTTATTTTACAACATAACGCGTTTCACAACGTATTGAAGGGGTGGATTGCCTTCACTGCAAGCACAAAACCACACATCATCAAAGTCCTCCCAGACATGCCACATCATCTGAGACAGGCCTCGTCAGTGCTGCAATATTTGGGAGATGCAAACTCCACTGCTTCGCTGCAGCAGCAAGACCCGACTGCTCCTTCGGGAGGGAGAAAACATCCCCCTCGCTATCGCCTCCTGCCCTACATGCAGCTGAAACTGGAGATCTCTCCCTTAGCCTTTCATCCTCGGACACTTCGGCTCCCCACGGCCCTTCCACAACTCCATCTCCCGGTGTGTGTGGAGAGCGATCCCAGCCCAGTTCCCGC
>NW_010174645.1:2703-3517 GCF_000695765.1 Mesitornis unicolor | reverse complement strand
TGAAAAGCTACGGGGAGTCGCAGCGGGGGTAGGGGGGATCTCGCTTGCAGCTTCTCTGGTACTGTAAAATCCACTAGCCAGGGCGAAATGCAAAACCCAGGGCGTCGTTACCTGGGCCAAAGCGACCAACCGGGAGGGAGCGGGGAGGGCAGGTGAGTGAGCCCCTTCCCTCCTCGGTCACTTGGCGACTCGGGGATCAGGGTTTTGAACACAAACTACCACCCAGCCGGGATGGGATGGAGGAAAAAAGGACGCCTGGATAAAGTCTCGCTGTCTTTTCCAGCAGCAACAACTGTTCCGGGGGATCCTACAGTCCCAGTCCCAAATCCACTGCAAGCTCTCTGTGTGTTTTGCTGTATTTTCCCAGCTTGCTGGGTAAAAGCGTTTGGAGAATCTCTGGAGCTTTCGAGTAGGGGCTCACCCTGTGAACGGTACTCACACATATAATTCAAATTTCACAGCTGACCTGCTCTGAAAACCTCAATCAGCTTCTAATTGAAGGGAAAACAAAATATTGCTTCCCTACAGCAGAGCTAACGATTTAATCATTATATCAGACATTATAGCTTTTAATTAGGCTAATGCTGATACTGTATGGAAAGAGATAATTCAACACAGTTCTTGATGAATTCTGTAATTGGGTTAACGGAGGAGCAGTTGGGGGAAGAGACGTCAATATTCAAGCTGCGTCTATAGCCACCAGGTTTATGAATGAAAAGGAAAGGGGGAAAAAGGAAAGGGGCGGGGGGGGAGGAAAGGGCTAAAATTCCCTGACGAGAAATGTCTCCCCCCTTCGCCCAGGAGAGACGTGCGA
>NW_010174645.1:2379-2681 GCF_000695765.1 Mesitornis unicolor | reverse complement strand
GGCAGCCGCTCCCGGACGGCCCGGGCTGTCGCGACACCAGTGCGATCCCGGTGCGGGACCTCGCTGCGGCTCCCCGGAGCAGCTTGGAGCTGGGGGGAGCGGTTCGGCTCCCACATCGTTTTCCTTGTATCTCCCTCCTAATCGACGGGTCACCCACCGCCGCACTGTGAAGGGACGTCTCGGGTCACCGGTGCTGAGACTGGGGGTGACTCAGGGCAAAGACGGGGAGGGGACGGTGGGGAAACACCGAGGGTGGGTAGGAGACGGAGCTGAAAGGGTTCAGAGGTCCCAGTGGTGTCAGG
>NW_010174645.1:0-1877 GCF_000695765.1 Mesitornis unicolor | reverse complement strand
CCCAGGCACGGCTCCCGGGGCCGACACTGCCAGAGGAACGGCGAGGGAGGTGCCTCCCGGTGGGACGGCGGGACAATCCTCTCTCTTAGAAGTGATTTCCGTTCCCCCCCCACCCAATACTCTTCCCCCTTCTCGAAAGGGGCCCGATCCTTCACCCGGTGGGAGTTACGAGTCGGTAAAGAAAGCAGAATAGGGACTTAACGAAGTTTTGCCAGCAGGAGCATTTTCTAAAATGTTTGCTTGTATTACGTATTGCCTCGACTTCCAGCACAATACTGTTTCGAAAGAG
The DNA here is from genome assembly GCF_000695765.1 of Mesitornis unicolor. NCBI lineage: Eukaryota > Metazoa > Chordata > Aves > Mesitornithiformes > Mesitornithidae > Mesitornis > Mesitornis unicolor. Next base: position 1,588 of record NW_010174645.1, on the reverse strand, counting down.
GAATATCCTGTATTGTGATCTATCCTTGTCTTATTTTGTCAGTAATTACAGTAAAATTAAACGGGTCATTGATAACATTCCAATGACATAACCCCCTGTAATTAACAGGCTGAATACACCTTTTTACATTACACAAAAGTTGTAATTTTCAAGTCTGTTCAGATTTTTAATTTTTTTTTTTTAATTATTACTGTTATTATTATTACTAGGGCACATGCTGGGAATATGTACTAACCAGCTGGCAAAACATCTCACGGGAGATGAGGGCTTGCACTGCCGCATTTTCTAGGGTTTGAGTTTTCCGTCTAAAGGGATAGCCAGACCTTTTACATTTTTACAAGATATGTTAATCGAGAGACCCTGTAGACAAAAAAAAAAATCTACTCAGCAATTTACTTTCTACCATAAGGAAAATATTTTGTAAGTATAATTTTATAACGTTAAACTTTTAAAAGAACAAGAAAGGCTGCGGGGAAGGAAAGCCCAACTGACTGGTACGACACGGGAGTTATTACGAAGTTAATCTTTAAAATTGCGCTGTTTAAATGTCAGTCACGATAAAAAAAAGGAGCTTCACAAGCCAAAGTGCGGCATCCCATTTACAGCAGGGCAACCTGGCTGCCTATGTCTGTGGTGCATCGCTTGGAGAAATGGGGTTTACAACACCATAAAGGAAATATTTCTGGTTTGCATCCTGGTCCGTTATTCTCAAATTACAAAGACATCATTCAGAGCAAGTCAGAATGAATTTGTGTAAAAAATAAACGAGGAAAGAGAGAAATGAAATCATATAGAAGCTTCTTTCTTTCAGGCCACCCTGTTATTGCAAATTAGATTAGCTAGACAGGCTTCAATATAAACATGACATGAGGTTCACAGGAGAGCGAAAGTATCATCCACTCCAATCTCTCCTTTCATCGAAACATCCCACACAAATTACATCTTCTCCTTTAATACACTTTTCAATGAGATTAAAACATCACTTTGACACGATTTCAAACCTTTTCAGTCGCATCCAGTGCTTACTTCAGAAAACAGCAAACAAGGGGAAAACTAGAAACACCTAAATAATGTCAGACCGCCAGTCTGGCAGTGCAAGGTGCCCAGAGGAAATCCACGATCCTCTTGCTCCATCCAGCGCAGCCTGCCGCCATGGGCAGGCGGAATGCGGCGAGGAGAAAAACCCAGTTTCCTTCCCACCCACAGGAGATACCGGCGGCTCGGCTGGAGCCGGGATCCGGTGCTTATTTCCCTTTAGAAAAAAGGATGATTTTCATATATCTGTTTGTGACCAAATCACTGATTGATACTTCACAGTCCCCTTACACGGATTCCCTGGATGTCACCCTAAGGTGGGATGATACCACAGCGACCGGTGCCTTTAGCAAATAAATATTTTGTAGCGCTATCACTGGCAAATCTGAAAAATGTGCTCTGTGTGCGTGTGTTGGGGGATAGGGTGGGGGGAGCAGCCTGTGCATAGACCATCCTGTTTAGGGAAAAACAGCGCTTGCAACTTTCTAGGGTGCCAGTTCAGCTTGCACCCCTGGCCCGCCCCGGCCAGCGGCCAGTGCAGGGCGTCAGCCCC
>NW_010174644.1:1026-1943 GCF_000695765.1 Mesitornis unicolor | reverse complement strand
AGCACTTCCCCCCAGCTTGGTGTCATCTGCACTCCTAAAACACGCCACTCAGACACCAGACATCGCACGCCTTCGCACCACGAGCGGCCAAGGAAAATACTCAGGCCAAAGCAAAGGCAAAGCTTCCCACAGCCACAGCGCCCACCCGTACCCAGCTGACCACCAACTGGTGGAAATGCCTACTTCAGGAGCCTAAAAAATGAAATAAGGACTGATACAGCCCCAGCAATAAACACAAGACCAGGCAAAAAGCTCCTGTGCATGGACAGTTCAGCATAACTATTTAGTACAGGTTGATTTATATCTACGTGATATATCAGTTTCTGCAATTAAGAAAATCTTTCACAAGAGATTGCAATTTTTTCAAGCAAGCAGCACTAAGGAATGGAGAACAAGGTATTCAGCACCTCAAAACAGATGATCACAATTTCCTGCCATTTATTTTCATTATTTTTCATTTATTTTATTCATTTATTTCATTTATTTTATTCATTTATTTCATTTATTTTATTCATTTACTTCATTTATTTTCGTTTCCTTAACTATCTTTTAATGTAAAGTCCTTGTTTATGACTAGAAGATTTTATTAAGTTTTCCTTGAAGTTGAAGCTAGGAATACTTAATCAGTCTCTTTTTCTCAAAAGGAAAAGAAATCAGCTTCCAAAATTTGGAATAAGAAAGAAAAAGAGGCAGTTGGCTAGCAGTACGTCCTCTAGCACCACTTTATTTCACATACGTGCAAGAAACGGGTGTGCATTTGAAGTCAAGGTGCATCCTGGCCCATCTTTGCTGGGCATGGAGACTGCTACCACATCAGCCCTCAGCACCCACACCCCGACTGATGCCTTCACTGCTTGCAAGGCAGTAATGACACAGGCTGGCAATGTCATTTAATACCCACCTCTAATTGCTGTGGA
>NW_010174644.1:354-1015 GCF_000695765.1 Mesitornis unicolor | reverse complement strand
CAGGACCTGTAACCGTATATTAACTTTAAAGGGTTTCTTCTCTAACAGAGCCAGACTGACTTTGCTCACTGTTCTTTGTAGGTCAAATCTCCCATAGGTTGCACGTGAGGAAAACACAGTGACTGCTGAGCTATTTTACAAGAATTACCCTCCCAACCTGCTAAACGGCCATAGATTAGATAAATTCATGTGAGAAAACTGCTGGTAGACTTGGAATTTACTAGGAAAAAAGTTCAAATTTAAGATAAACTTCACTTCAATGCAGACCCAACGACAGTAAAAATATTTCATCACTACACAGGAAGTTCGTTTTCAGAAGATGAGAGCAGGAACCTGCAACAAACACCCAGCACTTCAGACAACCTTTACAACTTGCACCTTAACCTCCATAGGCGCACTGCGGCCTGAAGTCCAATGTGCGTGAACTGCGTGCATTTAAAATGTCCTCTAAAAATGTAGCAAAGCAAAAACTTACTTGTGCTTTGTTTGAATTTTAGTAAAGCTTTCAGCAGAATGCATAAAGAAGTATGCACTGGAGGAAAAAGCTGGTTTATATCTATGTCTATGTCTATGTCCCTATATCTATACCTATACCTATATCTATATAACTATACCTCTACACCTCTACATCTCTACCTCTACACCTACATCTCTACCTCTA
>NW_010174644.1:0-223 GCF_000695765.1 Mesitornis unicolor | reverse complement strand
CCCTCCCTCTACGCCTCTGTCTCTCTCTACGTCTCTGTCTCTCTCTACGTCTCTGTCTCTCTCTACGTCTCTGTCTCTCTCTACGTCTCTGTCTCTCTCTGTCTCTATGTCTATTTATGTGTGTATATATATATAAAAACAGATTTATATATATAGATAATTAGAATTTTACATTTGAGATAATTCGAATTATATATTAATAATACAATGATATATTATATAC